>NC_088334.1:17832500-17840000 GCF_036884655.1 Musa acuminata AAA Group | reverse complement strand
ACAATCTCCCCCTTTTTGATGATGACAACCACTTGATGACGGAGTTAAACTTAACTCCCGGAGTTTAAACAAACTCCCCCTATCAATATGCCATATTGATAGAATCTTGAATTCAAACTGAATTCAAGTCATTGCAATATTCATCATGAATACTTGCAACACGTCATCATGAACTTATGCATAAACTTATGCATAACATGTCATGTCACCAACATACTTCTCCCCCTTTGTCATCAACAAAAAGGAGAAGTACCATAATCAAGTGTTTGTGATTTTGGTTTAACTCATTGCATGAAAAACATAATATCAAGTTTTATCCTCATGCAGTTTTGAAGCCAGAAAATTTAGCAAATGTTACATCATGCTTAGAACATTCATGCTATCAAGTTTTAGATATGCAAGTTTTACAGAATACAAGATAGCACTTTTTATAACATGCAAGCTAGCAATGTTGCAACATTTTAGAACTTGCAAGCTAGCGATTTAGAGATGTTCAAGAAGGCAACTCTTGCTTCTTGAAATATGCAAGTTGCAAGCTAGCAAATTTTTATGATATGCAAGTTTTGCTTCTTGAGATAGGCAAGATAGCACTTTTGCAATTTTTGTTTGGCAAGCTTGTGATGTTCAAGATAACAAGCTCTTTCTTCTCTTTTGAGAAGTATCATTTTTGCTTTCTTTGCAAAGTGCAAGCTAGCAAAATGCCAAACTAGCAAGAGATAATGTTTTACATGAGGCAAGCAAACAATTTGGCAAGTGTTACATTTGCATCTTCTCTTTAGATGTGCAAGAAAATAAACAAGTTTTTGCATTTTCTTGACATTTCAAACTAGCAATTATCGGTGATGTTCAAGATAGCAATTTCTTCTCTTTTATAATTTTGCATTTTTCTTGAATTGTGCTAGCAATCTATCTCCCCCTTTGTCATTGTCAAAAAGAAGGGAAAAACCCTTTACATCAATTTCTAAATCATGACAAAGGTAAGTAATCATTCTTATTTGTGCATCATTATAGTTTCAATGCACAAATTCATTAACATTACATTTCTTTTTTTTTTTTTTTTGCATGATACGAATAATCAATCATCATCATGAGAATATCAAACATGATATTCAAGCATTCATGATATATCATTTTGGCAACATGATCATAGATATTCAAACGATGGTATCTAAATGTCAGAATTCATTACATCCTATTATGCATGATCATTAACTCCTCATTTGTATTTCATGCATTATTTCATTTCATCTCATAAGAAATATCAAGAAGAGTTATTGGATGATGAGATAAATATTTTATGAATACACGGAATATCATAAGTGTTTCATGTATTCATATTATCACATGAAGCATATTATCATTTTTAAGATTCATAACATGAATAACGTTATTACTATTTCATCAAAATTAATTTCGAGATTCACACAATATCATGAAATCATTAATCTCGATAAGATGGGAAAAGCATTTTCTTTTTAAGTGATTCTTTTAACACATCAAAAAAAACTCATTCATAATTCAAGTGATTTACAAGATATCATAAATGAATTTATCACTTGTATTTCATCAAAATCGAGAACTCTAGAGATAAAAAATGATTGAAGCATTTAATCTGATTGAAGCATGATTCATATTTAAAGTGTATCTTATGTCGTAAATACGAATCAAGCATTTGTCAAATTTGAAATCATCCTCAAAATTACATTCAATAAATTCATATATGACAAGCATAGATTTATTGAAAAATCAATAAGATAGAGGATTACATTTCAAGTGTTCATCAATTGTAGCATTTCATCACATGGTAAGATATCAATGCGTAAAATTACGATACAAGTTCTTGATATCTTAATGCATGATGCAAACATGGCATAATGCAAATTTGGCAATCATAGCATCAATTCATATAAGCATTGCAAATATGGCAATCATATCAATTCATATATCTCTTGATGATGCAAGCATGGGATAATCATAGCATAGTATTTATAGCATCAATTCATATATTTCTCTCCTTTTTTAAGTGTTTCATCTTAAGTGATCGATTTCATGTTAGTATGCCTTTTCATTTATGTCAAATGAAAACATGCATCAACGTTTAGGATCGTAAAATGAATTTCATCATAAAACCATCAATCACAAAAATCATCATGTATAACTTTAAAATCTCATGCATAAAATCGTCAAATCATAGTATCAAAACTTTAATATTTTCATTGCAACATTAAGCAAGGTTTCATTGAACATAATTTTGAATGATTCTTATAAATGCCTAAAACTTCTTTAGTTTTAATTTATATGATTGACTTTATAATAGCATGCTCAAATCTTTATTCTTATGTCAAAACCATACATCATATTTAACAAACAAAGACAATAAAAAAAATATCAAGCCTTCCAGACAAAAGCCATGTATCGTCATTGAAAAGCAATATGAAAATCATCAAAATATACATTCTTGCTTCTCAAGCACATAAATAAGATTAATCTCACTAGGTGTACAATCATTAGATTTCTATCTTGCATTAATTTTTTTTAAAGCCACTGTTATTATCATGAAAATCGATAATCCATAAATATCAAGAATCATCATAATTTCAAAAATATATACTCATTAATCATAACTTCAAATTAAACATGATTTCATATACTCAAAATCGAGAAATAACAATGGAAATCAACATGATACACATTATTACTTCTCAACCACATATAGCATGATTTCATAAGGTATTTTTAATCAAAATCATTTTGTTTATCATAAACATGCAATTTTCATGATTATTTTCAAAATTACTAGAATGATAAGCATGATTCCTAATTTTTGTATTTTCATTATAAAATTATTAAACATGTAATTTTCAAGAAAATTAAATAAAAAAGAAAAATGCATTATGAAAAGCATTATGTAATTTCAAAGTAAATTAAAGGCATTTTGATTACCTCAGCGTCGAAAGGCGTAGTTTGCCACCTCGCCTTTGTTGATTTTCTCCTCGTCTTCGGAGGAGCTCGATTCATCCCAATTTTTGTTCTTCTTCTTGCGTTCAAAGCAAGTAGTTCCGTTCTTTTTACTTTTTAATTTTTGTTTCATTTGTTGTTTAAGTTCACCATCACTTGAGCTTATGTTCGAGTGGTCTTCAAATGTTCTATGTCCCAAATCCTTCCTGTTCTTTGGAAGGTGGTTCTCAAGTTCTTCATGTGCATTGTACGTCATTTCATATGTGATCAATGAACCAATTAGTTCTTTAAGTGGAAAAATATTTAAATCTTTTGTTTCTTGTAAAGCCGTTACTTTTGAATCCCACTTCTTAGAAAGAGAACGCAAAATCTTGTTCACAAGTTCAGAATTCGAAAAACATTTGCCAAGAGCTCTTAAACCATTGACGACATCCGTAAAACGGGTGTATATGTCACCAATGGTTTCGCTTGGCTTCATTTGAAAAAGCTCGAAATCATGCAGTAAAATATTAACTTTTGAGTCTTTGACTCTACTAGTTCCCTCGTGCGTGATTTCAAGAGTGCGCCAAATATCGAAAGCCGTTTCGCACAAAGAAACCCGATTGAACTCATTTTTGTCCAAAGCGCAAAATAAGGCATTCATAGCCTTTGCGTTTAAAGAAAAATGCTTCTTCTCTAAATCCGACCATTCGTTCATCGGTTTAGAGTGAAGATGAAAGCCGTTTTCAACGATATTCCATAAATCCAAATTCATAGAAATCAAGAAAACTCTCATTCGAGTTTTCCAATAAGTGTAGTCCAATCCGTTAAACAACGGTGGACGAAAAATCGAAAAGCCCTCTTGAAAGCCATGAAGAGCCATTTCTCTCGGGTGTAAGTCCGAAATGAGAAATACCAGGCTCTGATACCAATTGTTAGGATCGAGAGCACTAAGAGGGGGGGGGGGGGGGTGAATTAGTGCAACGGAAAACTTTCTACGATTAAAATCGAAAGCTGCGTTCGAACGATAAAAACAACTTCTGTATGAAAGTTGATACTAAGCAAGGTTAAAGTCAAACTATGCAGACAGTTTGTGTTAGGATCGAGAGCACTAAGAGGGGGGGGGGGTGAATTAGTGCAGCGGAAATCTTTCAGCGATTAAAAACGAAAGCTGCGTTCGTTCGATAAAAACTATTTTGATGCAAAAGCCAATTCTAAGATTACTTATGATTAAGTGCAGTTTATGTCTAAACATAGTTTGCGTCTAAGCACAATTTACGCAGTTTGCAGTTTGCGTCTAAATGCAGATTGCGTCTAAGCGCAGTTTGCATCTAAGCGCAGTTTGCGTCTAAGCTCAGATTGCGTTTAAGCGCAGTTTGCGTCTAAGCGCAGTTTGCGTCTAAACTCAGATTGCGTCTAAGCGCAGTTTGCGTCTAAGCGCAGATTGCGTTTAAGCGCAATTTGCGTCTAAGCGCAGTTTACGTCTAAAATCAGATTTAAAGGGATCTGAACTTAGAAACTTCGTTCGTAAAAGCGCAGAAGATAGTTTTGCAGAATCAAAACATAAACGTAAACTGTAATGTATGAAAACACTGATTTACGTCTGAATGCAGATTCAGAAAGATCAGCACTTAGAAACTTGTTCGTAAAGGCGCAGAGAGCAGTAGCTATGTAGGAGGTTTGCAGTAATGAAAAAGTGCTCAAAATAAACACAAACCAGAGATTTAGAGTGGTTCGGTCAGTCTTGACCTACTCCACTTTTGGCTTCCTCCACCGACGAGGTCACCGACGTCAACTAGAAGCCTTCCTTCAATAGGCAAAAGCCAACTACCCTCTTACAGATTCACTCCTTTTGACGGGCTTAGGAGACAACCCTTACAGAAGTTTTCTCTCCTCTCTTTACAACTCAAACTTGAAGAATAGAAAGAGGAGAACTAGTAGTTTTGAGCTCTAAGAAACACAGAAAGATAGCAAGATTTCGAGTGTGTGTTCTGTACTTTCAGTGCTGAATGGGTGGGGTATTTATAGGCCCTAACCCAGTTCAAATTTGGAGCTCAAAACGATCAAATCCCGGAATTCCAGGATCAGGCGGCTGCACCTCCTGATTGGCGAGGTTGCACCGCCTGGCAGAGCTCGAGGACTAAGCCCAGGCAGTTACACCTCTCTGTCAGGGGCGGTTGCACCGCCTGAGTCTGGCTCGGAGACTGAGCCCCAGGCGGTGCCACCTCTTGACTGAGGCGGTTGCACCTCTCTGCCAGAGCTCGAAGACCGAGCTCAGGCGGGGCCACCTCTCTATCAAGGAGGTTGCACCGCCCAGTCTAGCTCGAAGACTGAGCTCAGGCGGTGCCACCTCCTAGCTGGGGCGGTTGCACCACCCAGTCTCGCTGGGAGGCTTAGCCCAGGCGGTGCCACCTCCTGGCCTAGGCGGTTGTACCTCCTGGTGCAATCTGGGTCCGAATGGTTAGCTCCATTCGGCCCAATTTCAGTCTTTCAGGGGCCCAATTGCCCCAAGATTAAGCTAATGGGATCACCTCCCATTTTCCAACTTAATCAATGTGCTAACTACGATTAGATCTAAGACAATTTCTACAGCTTTGCTTCGGTGCGTCAATCGCTTCTTCCAGCGAGTTTCCGGCGAACTTCCGTCGATCATCCGATGAACCCTCGGTGATGCTACCGCGGACTTCCGGCAAACTCCTGGACTTTGCGACGATCCACTTGGCGAGTTCCGACGAGCTTCGCTTGGCAAGCTTCTGGACTTCTCGGATCTGTTCTCGCAGAACCTCCGACGACCGTCCGAACTTCCGTCGAACTCTCGAACTCCCAACGTGATCATGAACTTGACTCCGGCGCAACTCCTGCTGCTTGTCTAACTTTCATCGTAGTTAATCCTGCACATGTAAAAAAACTTCGATCGAGACAATTAATCCTAAGCAATTAACCAAGTTGTCCGGCATGTCATTGGTCCCTCGACGCTTCGTCCGATTCTTCGGCGCATCGTCCTTTCCTGCGGCCTATTGCCCACTCGGCCAGTTAGCTCCGCAACTCCGATATCCTTGGCACAATACCCACTCTTCTTGGCCCGATGCCCGAGTCCACGACCCGAAGCCTTCTGTCAATACGTCGACCGATCCACCGGCCCGACGTCCAATCTTCTGACATGTTCCTCCGGCACAACATGATTTTCCTGCTTCAATTGTCTCATCCAGATCGAAGCATCCTGCGTCACTCAAAACGCAGATTAAATCATAAACATATATCAAGTAGTTTCATCATCAAAATATGAGATTCAACAGTTTGCAGCTATGATGAAAACCAGAATATCGGCGCAAACTGAAATCCGACGTTCGTACGAAGAAACAAATTTACGTCTAAGTGCCGATTCGTAAATCACTTGATTAGATAAGACGCAGTTTAAGCAGAAGTATAAAGGCAGTGTGCTGCTATTGTACAGCTCAAAACGTAAATGCAATCTGCAATAAGATCATCATACAAAAAAGCAGATTTACGTCTAAACGCAGATTTACGTCTAAACGCAGATTTACGTCTGAACCTTGAAACACGTTCGTCAAATCGCAGAGGGCAGTAAGCTATTGAAAAGTTTGCAGTAAAGGTAAAATGCTCAAGGGAAATGCAAACCGAGATTTAGATTGGTTCGGTCAATCTTGACCTACTCCACTTTTGGCTTCCTCCACCGACGAGGTCACCGACGTCAACTAGAGGCCTTCCTTCAATAGGCGAAGGCCAACCACCCTCTTACAGATTCACTCCTTTTGACGGGCTTAGGAGACAACCTTTACAGAAGTTTTCTCTCCTCTCTTTACAACTCAAACTTTGAAGAACAGAAAGAGGAGAACTAGCAGTTTTGAGCTCTAAGAACCACAAAAAGACAGCAAGATTTCGAGTGTGTGTTCTATGCTTTCAGTGCTGAATAGGTGGGGTATTTATAGGCCCCAACCCAGTTCAAATTTGGAGCTTAAATCTGTCAATTCCCGGAATTCCGGGATCAAGCGGTTGCACCTCCTGACTGGGGCGGTTGCACCGCTTGGCAGAGCTCGAAGACTGAGCCTCTGGGCGGTGCCACCTCTGTCAGGGGCGGTTGCACCTCTCTGCCAGAGCTCGAAGACCGAGCTCAGGCGGTTGCACCGCCTGATTGGGGAGGTTGCACCGCTTGGCAGAGCTCGAAACTTGAGCTCTGGCGGTGCTACTTCTTGACAGAAGAGGTTGCACCGCCTAGTCTCGCTCGGAGATTGAGCCCGGGGCGGTGCCACCTCTTGGCTGGGGCGGTTGCACCGCCAAGTCTCGCTGGGAGACATGGCCTAGGCGGTGCTACCTCCTGGCCTGGGCGGTTGCACCTCCCACAGCAACCTGGGTCCAAATGGGTTGATCCATTCGGCCCAATTTGAGTTCTTCAGGGGCCCAATTGCCCCAAGATTAAGCTAATGGGATCACCTCCCATTTCTAACTTAATCAATGTGCTAACTACGATTATTTCCTAAGACAAATTCTGTAGCTTGCTCCGGTGCGTCAATCGCTTCTTCCGACGAGTTTCCGGCGAACTTC
>NC_088334.1:17740000-17827500 GCF_036884655.1 Musa acuminata AAA Group | reverse complement strand
TAAAAAAAACCAATGGCATTTAAGTAATTTTAAGTTAAAAATGGATTAATTTTATTTACGTCTATTCATTAAGTTAAACCATGTGAGTTATCCAAAAGTGATCGAGTTCAATTTATTCATTTCGATTTTTTAAAGTAACGAAACCATTAAAAAAATCAAACTCAATCAATGCCTAATTTTTCTGGTCCAAACATTTGGTTTAATTGGGTTGAAGTAACTATTATGAGAATAAGCTGTATAAACGACCTGACTTCTTGTGTCCTAGTGAAAAATACACGAGGACATGATTCTCTCATTCCTATATTTTCTTCACTAGCAAAATGTATGACAAAGCTGAATACAAAGAACTTACACTTGCAATTTTCCCTCTTACAAATAATCTACAAAAGTTCCGAGAACAAAACAAACCTTTGAAACATACATCAAAAACCAATATTTGTCACGTCGATTATGCACTTTTCAAGGCTGACAAAGCTTCCTTGGTTGTCGCCGAGATAACAGCATCAGAAGCATTTGGCAAGTAATAATACTTCCCTGTCAAGTATAACAAGGCCTTATTATTATTACATGAAGCCATTGTTGGTATTAATATAATACACATGGGAGTTCATACCTTGGGCAACTCGTGCAATCTCCTTGGCAAATCCGGTAGAAACAAATTTGTTCTCTGTGTCTATCACTAGAAGTGACATCCCTGCCTTGTATATTTTCCCAGCTACATCTAGAATCTCATCCTTCAGGAGATAGAAATTGAATATGATTATTGTGAATGTACTGTGATTTTATACATAAATACTATAGAAAATGAAGCAATAATATCATCATAGAAACACAAGGATAGTAAATGCTCAATATTATACCTTCGATGTTCTGTGCGTAAGAAGATTGAATGGACAACAGATACAACACAAGAAACTGAACTTTCAAGAGGAGATGCAATTCAATTTTGTTTCAAACTTCAACCGTATTATGATTTGTAGATCTATGATGATCAACATTTGTGCATTGTACCTTTGTCATATTGTGTAGATTTAAGTATTTATAAACTGAAGACTTCTACAGAAATGCAAGTATATATCAGATTGAAAAAAAAAGGATTGACAAACAAATTTTATCAATCAACCATTATGCTTAGAAATCAATAGACCTTCTTGTGTTATTTTTCTACCTTGAGTTCCTGAGAAGAAGGTTTAGGAGTATCTGTAGCAGCAGCAGCTTCTGGGTCAGTGGATCTCTTCAAAGATATGTTAGCCCTTCCATC
This sequence comes from Musa acuminata AAA Group, assembly GCF_036884655.1. Taxonomy (NCBI): domain Eukaryota; kingdom Viridiplantae; phylum Streptophyta; class Magnoliopsida; order Zingiberales; family Musaceae; genus Musa; species Musa acuminata. The sequence goes on along the minus strand of NC_088334.1, from coordinate 17,826,239 downwards.
AGTAATTGCAACAATCATAACACGTCCAACATCTCCACTTTTTTCAGCATTTAAACCAACCCTAACTGCCTACGAAAGGGAATTTAGATTAGCCATGGAAACAGAAGCAGCAAAGCAATTTCTACAAGATTACTAAAGTATAATTTGATACCATGCTTAGACCATGAGCCAAGGGAGAACCACCACCACATGGGAGTCTCTCAAGCCGTTTTCTGGCCATTGCTATTGACCTCGATGGAGGAAGCAAAACTTCTGCATAATCTCCACGGAATGGAATGATTGATACCTGATTAAGAGCAATTACAAAAAGATCTGAATGATGAACAACAGAAACAGGTGATTAATGAAATTGACTAATATATTTAAATGGGATTTGATTAAAAGTGATCGACTATTCATACTAAAGAAACTGTGCACCAGAAAGGTAAAGGATAAGAATTAAAGAACCACTGTGCTCATTCTTTGGTGAAAATTTGGAAGAAAGGAGCATTTAGACTTGTCCATGGTTGTCTATCCAAAAGTCGGTCTGCCACAACTCTAGAAGTTTTTGAACTTTTGAAATTATTTTTTTTGTATTCTCTGAACTTTTAGTTTATTTTTGATCAAGGCACCTAGAACACACCTCTAGACTGGTCCTTTCCTTCGTGGGGAAAGCATTGGTACCAAGTTTCCACCTGCACCACCAGAAGAAGGTACGACCCAACTCTAAGAACACTTTTAAGAGGATATAGAAGGCGCTGGTGGCCCATTAAATGGAGAGGACAAAGTTCCATAAGTATTGGAGGTTTGAATGACGTTTAAGAGGAAGACCCCATGGACTGGTTGAGAGCATCCTCAAGCCAAAAAGTGAAATATAACAAGGTCAGTTTAAAGCAAGGTTCGTTGTACCGTACCGTACCGACATTTCGATCCGGGCTTAGTACGGTACAGTACTGGTGTACCAGGCAGTACATCAGGATGTACCGAGCGGTACACCCTGATGTACCGAATAATTTTATACTTTTTATACTGTAGCAGTGCTACAGTATAATACTGTAACACTGTAGCAGTGCTACAGTATAGTACTGTAACACTATGACAGTGCTACAGTATAATACTGTAGCATTGTAGTGGTACCGGACAGTCCGCGTACCGGTAACCTGTCGGACCGGTATGTACCGCCTGATACGGGCGGTACACTTCGGTATGACAGACCTTGACTTTAAAGGTTACTTAAATGGATGAAAAAGCTCAACACTTTTGCATCCAGAACAGAATAAGTCTTGGATAACCTCTTCTAATGTTTTTTTTTTCCCTCTTACCATGACTAATTAATTATTCTTTCGATTATAGAGATGCTTCAATGTAAACGATGCCTACAATCATTACTGGGAGTTGATTCATGCACAATACCTTGTGGTGGTGATGCTACTTGAGACTCGCACCAACCTCTAAAGTCTGTCTCAATAACTCGTTCGATAGAAACTAGATCTCTTTTGATGTCACTGCTATTGGTAGTTATAGAGCAATGATTATTGCTTGGAAACAAAGCACTGGTACAACATGGTTCCTCAGATCGACGGATCCTATCCAATCGTGTTGTGATAATTCTATAAGATTCATTCAATTATAGTAAAACTCACAAGAGAGAAAGTGAAAAAGATGTGTTCATGAGATTAAAAATCTAGTGAATCACACAATAGGACAGTTTAATCACATGATGGAATCAATACTTCTGTATCTGTGAATGCCTTACCCAATATGAGGCTAATGTGAGACCTAGACTGGCACCCTACCCACAAAAGAGTAAGTCTGGAAAGGGTAAGTTTAGATTTGTTACTGATTTTCTTATCATTGTCAAGATATTCTTCCCTTCCTCTCCTTATCATATTGTATAATTTAAATGCATATATTTTTACAACATAGAATTTTATCTCCAATTCATTCATTTCTTCAAAGGCTCTGATCTAGCACACCTGGTTTACAATATTGTTTTCTCTATGATTCATTAAGAGTTTTTAAAGAACTCAGGGTTATCACCTGTCGCAGCTATTTCACCTGTTTGTAACAACTTTAACACCAATGTTAACTGGATAATAACAGAAAAATTGGGTGGTCAACCATTCAACCTTTAGACTAAAGTCCACAATTTTCATGGTTGCATTTGTCATCCCCAGATTTAGGCTTGAAGTCTAAAAGCTGCCACTTCATTTGGAGTAAAGCAAACATAATTTTGCAAGGATCAGGGAGAGATTAGGCTGAATGTCTGCTAAACCTGATTGGATGTTTCAGTTTGTAGGGCTAGTAATTTGGAAAAGATAGATGCAGTGTCTTTTCTGGTGAGAACATGGAACATCTAAATAATATCTTGAGAAGAGCTTTATCTACCCCCTAAAAATTGCACACAGGCATAGCATAGATCATGAAACTTGATTATCCAAATCATCAATTTTAATCTATAAATCTTAAAAGACTATTTATAAAAGAGATAACTTCGTTTTAGACCACAAGAATGAAGTTAACATATTATATTCAATACGTTTGGATTCTTTCAATTTAGGATCACATATGAGCAAGTACAAGATTGTGAAAATAATTGAATTTTTTTTCTTGGCACCTTAGTTTGCTAGAGCATCCTTGATGGTGCTAATTTGTTATATAAATTCTTCCAACTCACAAAGTTATTGCTTCTAAATAATCATAGCATAATACATGAATACGGGTAACTGTATATATACATATTTGTCATGTGAAAACTCATGTAACTATTATTTACAATCCCCACAAGCAACTACATCCTATGATACTTCAATTCCCTTACAGCAGACAGTATATCCACAAGTGCCTCAAATATCTAACAACCAAAACAACTAACGAGGCAAAACAGCTTATGCACACAGAATAGCAGATCTGAAATTTATTTAAATTTGTCAGGGCATAAGTCTGAATTTACATCTTGAAAATTAATCTACAAAGTATAGGCACAACACCAGATAAACTACTCTACAATACAAATAATCCATAAAAGTTTTAAGTTGTATACTAAATATTGCCTCAAAAAATGAAATAAGTACTACAATTTCACATGAAGCAGGACCTAGATGCTTCACTTGATTTACATACGATTTATTGGAAATCGACATTTTCTAGAAGCAGAGCATGCCAAGAAATGGGTGAACTGGCAATGAGCAAACTACCTGCCAGATGTGTAGTGGCTTTTATCACTTGCATCAACTATGGCAACAAAGCAACAAACTAGTGATTGGAGTCTAGAAATGAGGATTTACGCCTAGGTGACACTGATCATTTCAAAAAGTACCATGAAGCAATCAATTATTACTTCACGTATCTACATTCATGAGAGCTATATAAGATCAGATGTGGCAATTTTCATCCCCTGATAGTCAAACGCAGATACTATTTAAGTTCAAATGCTGAAGATGCTATTCCATAACAGGAAAAAAAATCTTTTATCTATGTATGAAGCACATCCTACCTGATCCCTGCTCGTATAACTTTCTGCTAGCAATTGTAATGCTGCACCTTTTGCATTCTGCATACGATTTAGTGCCATGCTTCCACTAGCATCAACCACGAAAATTACCTGTCAATACAGAAACAACAGTTTGCTCAAACAGTCACAGTTATGCTACATAAAGACCAAGGAGGCTCTAAATATGATTCACGTAGAAAAAGATCAAAGAGTAAAATGACAACTTTAAGAGACTTCAACCAAATATTCTTGTATTTAAAATATTAACACTACTTAATTTTCAGACTGAGATCAATAAAGTATGAAACTTTGGCAGTTCATTTTGCAATGTGTGTGGACAATGATAAAAAAATAAATTGAGTCAAAGAAAAAAAAAACAAAAAAACTTGAAACATACAAGAGCACCAGCTTTTCGTGCCATTCTTTTTGCTCTCATGTCAGATTTTTCTACAAAAACTTTTCTTGATTTGTTAGTCTCTTTCTCCCTTCGTAGCTTTTGATATGGTGCAGCAGCTCTTAGTGTGGCATCAACAGCCAGTCTCTTTACAGGACCCTGCAAGTGCTAAACATTTTATTTTTAAACGACAATTATGATTAAGGGAACATATGATGGTGACACAAGCAAAGAAGCACTTGCCTCTTGCAAATATGAGCTAGCTCAAAATAAAAGGTTCTTTTGTCCAAGAAATGTGAAAAAATAGCACTCAATGATTTATTGAAAAAGAAACAATTGACAACAAAGATTTTATCAGACATACAGATAGAGCTGAAATAGTAGAAAACACAGGAACAATTTGACATGAAAATAATCTTAATTAATAAGAGCCACCTGCTATGTCAAAAATAAACACTTAGATGACTGAGAAAAGATAACCAGGGAACCTTTGGAAGCATAGGCTTGATATATCTGCCCCTGTCTTCTGAAAAGATAACATTCTTTGCTCGCCCAGCTTTACCTCGACGTCTTTGTGCTTGTTGTGCAAAAAAGAGAAGCTTTTCATCCACAACCCCACCTTCAGCATCAAAGATAAACTCATCAGGTATTTGCTGCTCTTGCTGTTCATTCTCCTGGTCATTGTCTTCCTGTTATCATAGAATTTAAAATTCTGAAGCATGATTTTATGTTTCTAATACTAAAATGGAAAGCTATAGACAATGAGTATTGCAAAAGTTAAACAGAAAATCAATAAAAATTCCAAAAAGTAATTTTTTTTAATTACCTCTTGATCTTCTTCTGGATTTTGATCATCTTCAGATTCTTGATTTTGTGGAGGTGGTGGTGGTGGTGGAGGCTGATTCTGCTGTTCTTGTGGGTTCTCATTAATAATTGAGCGAGGTAGGATAACTAGCTCTACCTGAGTATGACAAATACTCATCATTTGGCTTCTTGCCATAAAGTTTATGTTCCAATCATGATAGAATGAAGCTGGATGGCGGTGAGATGATAATTATAGATCTAGATGATGATATCAAACCATGAAAAAAAGAGATTAAATTGAACCAAATAAGAACATTCATGCAAACCAAAGATTACCAATCATTAAAATTAATGATCATATCCATCACAACTCAGTAAATATTAACCATTACAAAGTCATCTTATGAATGCAGTTTTTCTCAGATTTTCAATCATATGATTAGTGAGAACACCTTGCTGCCATTGATATTTTGATCAAAATATCACCAGATGGTGAGAAATCCACAAGTAATCTCTAGCAAAATCAGCATTCACAAGTGCAACAAATTACTTTGCTGACAAAATAATGACCAAAACTAGATATTTAGCAAAAGCTATCTGATGACCAGATTATTTGTGAATAGTGCTGTTAAATTAAGGATCAAAACATAGTCATTAAAGATTCAAATTTATAAAAATATGCTTTCTATGAACCTGGTTTGATAAAGGGACATTCATATCAAGGGGGCTCCAACCAATGCGGTATCTGGTGGGGAGGGTCAATGTATACTACCTCACCTCAAATATAGAGAGAGATTGCTTCTATGACTTGAACCATCTACTGGGTCCTTTGATTAAGTTACAAATATCAATTTATAAATAGGCAACGGTAGACCTACCAAGCAACCATAGATTCCAAGGATCAAATAATTGTTTTGGAGATCTAAAATTAGAAGTTACCATAATTATACTTGGACACAAATTTGTAAAGCATTTCATATGATGTCACATGTTTAGTAATAAATACTCTTCAAAGTGCTTTGACATTCAAAATACTTATATGGGTATTAGGCAAGAAGAAGTGATCCTCAAATCACAATGCACAAAACCAGAAAAGTTGAAAGGGAAAAGATAGATAATTGTGCATATGCAATAACATGATGGTAATTGTCTCTGAGTCCAAACATTTTAATACAATAACTACAGAAAAGGAGAAGAACAAAGGAGTGCTTCCTACAATTAGGCAGTTAACTGCAGGGTAAAAGTCAAAACATTTAAATTAGCTATTAAGTATTAACATCAATTAAATGGGACCCTCACTTTTATAGATATTTTTTGAGATGGTAGGTGATCATATGACGAGTGTGAGCAACATTTCTAAAAGCGTAAATGGAAGATGCTCCAATGGTCACCATTTTAACGATAGAAGTGAAATAAAAAAAATTCTTGTGCATGCAAGACAAAATCATTATTTCACATATATATAGATCTCATGAAAAGGAATGTGAAAAAAAGTTAGTATGAACTCCCATGGAATCAAACATGCCACTAGAGTTATATCATTGCCATAGTAAGGTGTACTCTTATAGTAAAACAAACTAAACTTGTCTTCAAATCTGAAAAGCACTCAGGTTGCCTAAGAATTTTAGAATTAGCAATTAGGAATATCTTCAAAATCTAATTTCTAGTAAAATAATTGTAAGAGTAGAAAGTTAGATTAAGAAAGAATCATTATGAAAATATGCTGTAGGTTAATTATTTTTTAAAGAAGATAGAAAGAAGGAACAATTAGAGTTATGATCAGGGTCTTAAATAATATTGATGCTTGTGATGGAATCTTATTGGAATTTACTAACTGATATGGTATGGTGCACCGTCGTACATTAATAAGAGAAAATATTATAAAATTGATTATAGATCATACCAGATAGTACGATCAGCACATCAATATGCTGGCATGATACAGTGATTACGATCAGTATGACATGGTGTTTGAAACTGTCTATGGTTGAGGATAACATCATATAACTGTTTAAGGTGGTACAGGCACGTTTGAATGAGACTTATAGATGCATTAGCAATATGAGGCAAGAAACTTAGGATTAGTGCTCCTAGAAGAGCTACATCTAGACCTAAGAAAATGTAATTAGAACCAATGGGAAGGGATTTGATGAGTCTTCATCTGACTAGTGATATATGCCCTAGCAAAACTCGATAGGAGGAAAACATCCATGAAACCAAGCCCAAATTGTTGACATTACAGCTTTTTTCTATTAAGTTACACTGATTTGCTACCAATGTATACAAAACTCAAAAGAATGTGCAACCAACTCCAAACAGATGAGGCTTGAGACATTACAGATATATGCTATGAGTGCTGTTGACTTGCCTACATAGCATACAGAATAATATGCACCAATTTTACTATGCATACTTTTGAAAATTGAGAAGTTGATCATAATACATACAAGCTTCCACAAACCACCTGAGGCAACAAAACAAGATCAATTTAGATATGCTAATAAGAAAGAAAATATGATAGAAACCAGAAGCTATCCATTTTGAGTGGTCACAACAAGTGACTTGCTTAAATAATTGGACAGCATTATCAGACTAACAAATTCTGGACAACTGAAAGGAGCTTACAGCTTTCTTGAGATCATCCACATAGACTTTTTCACGCCCCTCCAGAGCAGCTAGACATTTTGCTACTCGAGCAGCAAATAACTCAGCTCTATGCCCCTATAAGAAGGCCCTTGCTTTAAAAACAGAAACATAATTGTATAATATGGTAATCAACAGTTGCATTGTCCATATATGTGCATAATTCAACTACTTAACATTGCTTTAGTCAATATAAGATATGTACTTTGAAAGCCCGAAAGAAAATTGTTGAATCTCGAATTTTGATTATGAAATCAATTGTAATTTGTTTGATCTAACCTATATATTAAGAAAAGTGTGCAAGATTAACTACGATAGCAGTAAGACATAAAGCAGGTATTGTGCTAGAGTCAAGATCGAGATCACGTTGGGAGTTCGAGAGTTTATCGGAAGTCCGGACGTTCGTCGGAAGTTCTACCGGAACCAACCGAGAAGTCTAGGAGCTTGCCAACGAAGCTCGTCGGAACTTGCCAAGATGATCGTCGTAAAGTCTAGGAGCTTGCCGGGAGTCCGCCGAAGCATTGCCGAGAGTTCGTCGGATGTTCGCCGGAAGTATGTCGGAAGCTCGTCGGAAGAGCAATTGACGCACCGGAACAAGAAGAGCTGTGATCATGTCTTAATTATCGTAGTTAGAGCATAAATTAAGTTAGGATTGAGAGATAATCCCACTAACTTAATTAGGGGCCAATTGGGCCCTTAACAGGACTGATTTGGGTCGGATTGAATAGCCCAATCAGCCCTTGAAAACATGGCCGGCGGTGGCACCGCCCAGAAGACCCAGTCTCCCAGGTGGTATGGGCGGTGGTACTGCCCCTGTCAGGCGGTGGTACCGCCAGAGCTCAGTCTCCGAGCTTTGTCAAGCGGTGGTACCGCCCAGACTGAGCGGTAGTACTGCTCAGTGTCAGGTGTCAGGCGGTGGTACCGCCCAATAATGGCGATGGTACCGCCAGGACCTCGGAAATCCAGGATTAGACACTTTTTGGCTCTATTTTTGAAGCCATTGGGGCCTACAAAAATCCCACCCTTTCTTGCATGAAAAGGCACGAAAGCATTAAGATAATCTTGAGTTGTTGGGATGTAAAAGTGTTGTGAACAAGTGCTAGAGTCCTCCTCCTCCCTTTCTAAGTGTTGAGATCATTCAAGAGAAGTGTGAGACTTGTAAGGGTTCTCTCCTAAACTCGTGAAAAGGAGAAAGCGTTGTAAAAGGTGGCTGGTCTTCACCTATTGAAGGAAGGCCTTTAGTGGACGCCGGAGACCTCGTCGAAGGAGGAATCCGAAAGTGGATGTAGGTCACGTTGACCGAACCACTCTAAATTCTGGTTTGCTTTTCACAAGTGCAATTTACTTTAACTGCAAATCATTTCATAGCAAACTGCTTCTCCTCCTCATCTTGCTTACGCTCTCATACGTTTCAAGTTGCTATCTTCCGATTCGGTTTTCATCGAACGTACGAAATATTTCATACGAAAATCGAAGAATTTTTCGTTGCACTAATTCACCCCCTCCTCTTAGTGCCGCTCTTGATCCTAATAATTGGTATTAGAGCAAGGTTCACTCTCGTTTGGTTTAAAACCCAAGAGAGATGACATTTGCCGGCAACCAAGAAGGTCATTCAATTACACGTCCGTCCATGTTCAATGGGACAGATTACACATATTGGAATACTAGAATGAGGATCTTCGTAATTTCAATAGATTTTGAGCTTTGGAACATTGTCGAAAACGGTTTTCAAAAGTCATCTCTTCCAATGAACGATTGAAATGAGTTGGAGAAGAAGACTTTCACTTTAAATGCCAAGGCTATGAATGCCTTGTTTTGTGCATTAGATAAAAACGAGTTTAATCGAGTATCGATTTGTGAAACGACTTTTGATATTTGACACACACTCGAAGTGACTCATGAAGGCACTAGTAGAGTGAAGGAGTCGAAAATTAATCTTTTAGTGCACACTTATGAGTTATTTCGGATAAAACCGAGTGAGACTATTGGAGACATGTACACCCGATTTACGGATGTTATCAATGATCTAAAAGGACTTAATAAAGGTTTCTCGGATTTTAAACTCGTTAATAAAGTTTTAAGATCCCTTCCAAAGAGTTGTGACCCTAAAGTCACGGTCATTCAAGAGGCCAAAGATTTAAATAATTTTCCTCTCGAAAAACTAATTGAGTCACTAATAACCTATGAGATGACTTGTAAAGCTCATGAAGAGCTTGAGAACACCCTTCCAAAGAACAGGAAGGATATGACACTAAGAACCCAAGAAAATCACTTGAAAGAAAACTCAAGTGATGAGGACCTTGATGAAGACTTGACACTTTTAACAAGAAAATTTAAAAAATTCATAAAAAGGAATAAATTTAAAAATGACACTAAAAATAAATTTGAACCTAAGAAAAATCAAGTAATATGTTACGAATGCAAGAAGCCGAGACACTACAAGAACGAATGTCCCTAAACCAAGAAGAGGGCACCAAAGAAGAAGGCTCTCAAAGCAACATGAGATGACTCAAGTGCATCCGAAGAAGAGGAGCCAACCAACACTGAGCAAGTTGCTCACTATGCACTAATGGCCATTGGAGATAAGGTAACAAGTTCAATTGATGCAAATTTATCATTTGATGAACTATTAAATGCTTTTCATGATTTATTTGATGAATGCAACTCAATTAGTAAAAAATATAAATTGTTAAAAAAGAAGCATGATTCTCTTGTTAGTGATTACAATAGATTAAACGTTGAGCATAATGATAGTTTAGCTCCATGTACGAAATGCCATGAAGTAGAAACACTTAGAAAGGAAAACTTGCTACTCAAAGAAACCTTAGAAAAATTTGAGGTTGGTAGCAAGTCCTTAAACATGATCCTTGCCAATAAGGGTCACGTTCATAAAAGAAGTGGAATCGGATTTGTGAGTAGCACTCACCAAAATCCAACCACCTTTGTTAAAGGCCCTATCTTGCATATTTCACCATAAAACAAATGCAACTTTTGTTGCAAACTTGGACATGTAGCTTATCATTGTCCATATAAGAAGTGTAGTCCACATAAATTGATTTGGGTTCCTAAAGGAACCGTAAAGAATTCCATGCAAAATGATAAGTTAAGCCGATCGATTTTTGAGGCACCCAAGGTCAAATGGGTACCTAAAAATCATCCTCTTTTGTAGAAACGTATACCATCACAAGCTAGGAGCAAGAGATGGTACCTTGATAGTGGATGCTCAAGGCATATAGTAATCAACAGTTGCATTGTCCATATATGTGCATAAATCAACTACTTAATAATTTATCATTGCTTCAGTCAATATAAGATATGTAATTTGAAAGCTCGAAAGAAAATTGTTGAATCTCGGATTTTGATGATGAAATCAATTGTAATTTGTTTGATCTAATCTATATATTGAGAAAAGTGTGCAAGATTAACTACGATAGCAGTAAGACATAAAGTAGGTATTGTGCTGGAGTCAAGATCGAGATCACGTTGGGAGTTCGAGAGTTCGTCGTAAGTTCTACCGAAACCAAGCGAGAAGTCTAGGAGTTTGCCAAAGAAGCTCGTCGGAACTTACCAAGAAGATTGTCGTAAAGTCCAGGAGCTTGCCGGGGGTCTACTGGAGCATTACGGAGAGTTCGTCGGATGTTCGCCGGAAGTATACCAGAAGCTCGCCGAAAGAGCAATTGACGCATCGGAACAAGAAGAGCTATGATCATGTCTTAATTATTGTAGTTAGAGCATAAATTAAGTTAGGATTGGGAGGTAATCCCACTAACTTAATTAGAGGCCAATTGGGCCCTTAATAGGGTTGATTTGGGCCGGATTGAATAGCCCAATCAGCCCTTGAAAACATGGCCGGCGGTGGCACCGCCCAGAAGACCCAGTCTCCCAGTTGGTCTAGGCGGTGGTACCGTCGGCAGTTATTACTGCCAGCGGTGGTACTGTCGACAGTTATTACTGCCAGTGGTGGTACCGCCCAGACTGAGCGGTAGTACCGCCTAGTGTCAGGTGTCAGGCTGTGGTATCACCCAGTAATGGTGATGGTACCACCAGGACCCCGGAAATCCGGGATTAGACACTTTTTGGCTCCATTTTTGAAGCCATTAGGGCCTACAAAAACCCCACCCTTTCCTGCATGAAAGGGCACGAAAGCATTGAGATAATCTTGAGTTGTTGGGGTGTAAAAGTATTGTAAACAAGTACTAGAGTCCTCCTCCTCCCTTTCTAGGCATTGAGATCATTCAAGAGAGGTGTGAGACTTGTAAGGGTTCTCTCCTAAACCCGTGAAAAGAAGAAAGCGTTGTAAAAGGTGGTTGGTCTTCACCTATTGAAGGAAGGTCTTTAGTGGACGCCGACCTCGTCGGAGGAATCTGAAAGTGGATGTAGGTCACGTTGACCGAACCACTCTAAATTCCGGTTTGCTTTTCATAAGTGCAATTTACTTTAACTACAAATCATTTCATAGCAAACTGCTTCTCCTCCTCATCTTGCTTACGTTCTCATACGTTTCAAGTTGCTATCTTCCGATTCGATTTTCATCGAACGTACGAAATATTTTATACGAAAATCGAAGAATTTTTCGCCGTACTAATTCACCCCCCCTCCCTCCCCCCCCCCCCCTCCCCCCTCTTAGTGCCGCTCTTGATCCTAACAAAAAGCTCTCAACAAAAGATAGTTAGCATCAAGGGGGAACAATGATTTTAATGATCAAATGTATAGCACCAAAGTAAAGACCCAAAATAATTATTAACTCTTTATGGATTTCAACAATTGATGACTTCATTAACTCTTCGTTTATTTATTTTTAGGATTCAATTTGGCAATGTTATTTGGCTTCATCCCTCTCCTGGATCATATCTCAAACATTATGGCTAATTGAATATTTTTTAATCATTATATGCCTTTGTATGCTCTTTTTTTGTCTTGGGTTTATAGCTAACCATTGATGCCGAAATGTTACAGCATAACTTCTTTTGAGTTACAATCGGGAACATCTTATGATGGTGTTGGTGATTACAATAATGAAGTAGATGTCTAACAATTTGTAATCATTTCTGGAATCTGTTTGCCTCTCTCTCTCTAGTTGGATTTGTAATATGATCTTGATGTTCATAATCATTAAGGATGGGTGGACAATGTTTTTGGATTTTACCTATCTATATTGGTCGTGGACTTCCTTGAAAGCATATTAAGATATTGGCAAACAATAACATGAGGATTTTGAGGTGGACTAGTTACAAAACCAAGGGGTTTTCCATAACGTCTCTCTAGCATTTTGACGTTCAATTTATGATAATCAATTACTTGTAAAGTTATTGTGTTGGATGAAGAAGTGATAACATTATTTGACACTTTGCATCTTCATACTTAAGTTTTTTAAAAGTGACATCGAATTTGTTGGATCTATCAATTGCTAAGGTCACTTTGTCTATTGCAATTCTCAGTTTTTGTGGCATAGTTGTATTAGATTGGCATTTCTCAGTTTTTAATTTCTTGACTTTTGCCCCATGTCAAAATTACAAGGGGAATATACTATGTGATGGTATGGTCCTTAAGAGTATTAATTTATTGACAGTTTGCTGCACTAATGAAGAAGTAGACTTGGCTGAACTATGATATAACCTCCATACTGCAGTTTACCAAGCTTTTTTCTGAGGTATAGTGTTTGAAGCAGATTGAAAAACACTTAGACGTATTCATGATTGCATAAGATATATTTGGACAAGAATATAGAGGGAAAGTGATAAGACCCTAAGGTCTTATCGTGAAAGAAATGGGAGAAAAGGGAATGATAATGATCGCTTCGAGGGGATCGGCCCTCCTTGATCTCTTCGAGGGGATCGGCCCTCCTTGATCGCTTCGAGGGGATCGGCCCTCCTTGATCTCTTCGAGGGGATCGGCCCTCCTTGATCACTTCGAGGGGATCGACCTCCTAGGGTTTGTCCAAAGACAATAATAGTATTTTTCATAGATTACCGAAAAGAAGTAGTTACATCCCTATTTATAGAGTTCCACCCAGAGTCCATCAGGACTTGAACTCTAATAATAAATAAATATTAAATAAACCTCTACTTGACTCTAACTGAACCAAACCGACTCAATAAACAACTGGACTAAACAAACTCAATAAACATTATTCAAAAGCTCAGAAAAAGGGTCCTAACAGTTCCTCCCTCTTCAAATCAGCCTTGTCCTCAAGGCTGAGCACATCAATCTCTGGGAGCTTCTCTTTCAGCACTTTAGCCATAGACTATCTGTAACGCATCACAACCCGTTGATCAAGTAAGTATGATCTCCACTTTTTGATAGTGTAAGCAAAAAGTCGATCTTTCAGTGTAGTAATCGTTGCATGAAACTTCTGGCCTTGTATAATCAATTTTATCTTTGAACCTTTGCTATCACAAATGAAAATCCGTCCATCAACGATTTTTACTTCGATCTGTCATAGTCTTCAATGTGGTGGGCCAATCGGTCAACAGTCTCACTGTCCATAAAATTGTTAGTGCTACCAGTATCAATCAAAACTATAACAGGCTGATGTTCCAGAGTTTCGCCAACTTCCATAGTTTGCAGGTTAGAGTAATCGGCTAATATATGCATTGTATGTATGGTACGTTCAACGTCTTCATTAGAATTTATACCTTCATGATCGGAGTCCAACTCTTCTGCTTTTGGTTCCTCTCCAATTGGCTCAATCAACATATGGTGCCCTTGTTTACATTAGTGCTCCATACTCCACTTTTCATCATAGTACAAACCCTTTGCTGAATTTTTCTTGAGTTCTTCTTGGGTTAGTCTTCGGGTGTCAAGGCTTTTGTTGGGAATAGATATGGTGGGTGGCATATTGATCATCTGGTGGTTGTCACTTTTGTTTCCATGATTTTTCCTGTTGATTTTTTTCTCATGTAGATGTGCGAATGAGATCGCAGCTATCATAGTGCGAGGTTGACGAACCTTAACTTTACACCGGATCTCTGGAATAAGACCTTCAATAAATGTATCCAGAAGTTGTCGTTTCGACCAATCTCTAGCTTGATATGATAATCTTTCAAACCTACTCTGATATTCCAACACTGTAGAAGTCTGACAAATTTTTTAGAGCTGTCCATCCACCTTCATGTATGAGTAGATTGTGTCACAATCTTGGGGCCCTTTTCCTGTATTTTCATATCTATGCAATGTAGAACTTGAGCTCCCACCTTGTTGAAATTTACTAAGGCTCCCCAGTAAATCCTTTTTGAAATCATTAAGTACTTCTTGTAATCGGTTCTCAATTCTAATTTCCAATGCTTCCATTTGTGCTTTCACTGAGTATCGGTAGCCATTGCGTAAGACTGCAAATCTGTAATCTCAACTCCTGTTTTTGATGTCGGACAAGGGCATCAACACTGTAGATGCGAAGTTACCGAGGAGGTGGACGCCAAGGGCAGTGCTGCGGTCGCCAAGGGCCTATCACTGCGGTGGTTGCGACGGTGCGGATGGAAGGCAGCGTTGCTCTGTCTCTACCGCACTACGAAGGCGTTGGTGACGGCGATGGATCACGTGCGGTTGAGGACACAACGGTGTCGTTGAAGCGACCGAAACAGAGCTTGCTGCGTGTGCTGTTGGAGGGAGGCTGCGGTGGTGTTACCGAGGTTGAGGCTGCAGGGGAAAATAGGAATCGACGGTGGCAGGCTGGGCGGCGAGCGGCGTCGTCGCTGGCTGGGCAGCAGCGGCGACGGTGGTGGCAACCGTTCGCAGCAGCAAGAGGATTGCCCCATTTCGGTCACCAAGGGGGCAGAGCAAGGGTGAGTGGCGGCGGTCGTTCTCGCCCGAGCCAGGGGGAGCGGCGGCTGGGAGGCGAGCAGCGGTCGCCGCACGGTGGCTGGCAGTGGTGGTGGGTCGGCTGGAAGGCGACGGCGCTCGAGGCGTGGCTGCGATCGACGAGGAGCTGCGGCAACAGAGGAAGCTCTGTTTCTGCAACCGCTGCAGGGAGGGGCTGCGGCAACCGGCGGTTGCGGCTGCGGTGCCGGCGGTCCTTCTCGCTCGAGCGAGATGGGAACGCGAGGAGAAGAGGTCGCTGGCCAGGTGATCGAGCGGAGGCGATGCGGCTGGGAACAAGGGCAATCCGTGAGTTGCCCTGTTTCGGTCGCCGCGAGGAGGGCGACAATCGGCCGCTGCGACTGCGACCCAAGGGAAGGCGGGCGGCGGTGGAGAGGCAGCGGTGGTGGCGCGGCTGGGAGCAGCGTCACCAACGATCGCCGAGGAGGAGAGGTCGAGCGGCTGCGCTGCGACGCAAGGGGAGGCGGGCGGCGGTAGTAGGGCTGGGATGGACGTTGGCAGCGTCGTCTCCTGGCCGGGGAACAGCGGCAGCGGTGGTCGCCGGCTGGGAAGCGGGGCGATGGCGGGCGCTGGCCGGAGAGAAGCAGCGGCGGGTGGGCTGGCCGGAAGCAGGGGACGCAGGGGTGGCTACGGCTTCTTCTTCCTCTCGTGTTTCTTCTTTTCCTTTTCCTTTTTTTTTTTTTTTTGAACGAGATGACGAACTACAGCGAGAACGCCGAGGATCGCTGCTCTGATACCAAATGATAAGACCCTAAAGTCTTATCGTAGGCTCTGATACCAAATAATAAGACCCTAAGGTCTTATCGTGAAAGAAATGGGAGAAAAGGGAATGATAATGATCGCTTCGAGGGGATCGGCCCTCCTTGATCTCTTCGAGGGGATCGGCCCTCCTTGATCACTTCGAGGGGATCGACCTCCTAGGGTTTGTCCAAAGACAATAATAGTATTTTTCATAGATTACCGAAAAGAAGTAGTTACATCCCTATTTATAGAGTTCCACCCAGAGTCCATCAGGACTTGAACTCTAATAATAAATAAATATTAAATAAACCTCTACTTGACTCTAACTGAACCAAACCGACTCAATAAACAACCGGACTAAACAAACTCAATAAACATTATTCAAAAGCTCAGAAAAAGGGTCCTAACAGAAAGCCATGGTTCACATTACTAGTCTGTACCAATGTACCGACCAGCTGTTGGTACGATACATACCGAGCTATACCGAGCATATCGACATATGATATACTGGGGGTGTACCGATGTACAATCCATATTGGTCCTCTATCAGATCGGTACATACTGTCCGTACTGAGCAATACAGTTCGATACATCAAACCTTGGGGAAAGCTACTAAATTTTGTTGTAACAGTCTATGTTTTGGTGTGATCTTTCAACATTATGACTACTATAGTGAACGTGAAGTTTAATTATCTCAGGAACTTACTGAGATGGGCACAGTTGAGGGAGAAATGTATAGTTTAGGTGTGACAAAGAAAAAGAAGTATAATTTTCATCTAACAGGCATTTGGTATTTTTTTTTAGGTCTTTTTAATAGAGAATTGAATTTATTATCTACTCTCTATGACTATATAATCTGCTTTTTATGCATATAGCTGGAGTTTCTTGATTTGTTTTGAAAGAGCTCTCTATCCAAAAATATAATTCTTCTTGAAAAGCTCATAAGATATTTCTTTGAAAGGATTTGACCATATTCAGGTGTACTTAACTGGATACTGGATAGTATGAGGTTTCTCCAAAATGATCATTTTTCTTATTCACATTGTTCACATCTTTGTGACCAATGATCTATATGTTGTTTGTCTTTTGAGCTTTTGCTTAATTTATAGTGTCTGTACCAGATGAATAGAAACTCAGATTTGTTCTTACTTCTTAGATTGCTTAATTTATATGTTTATTGGTTGAGTCTTTCAACATCACTATATTTTTATTTGTTGAAAGTTTGATTATTCTAGGATCTTTTTTGAGATGGGTATGATAATATAATGCAGAAACATGAGGTTGGAATTACATTGTGCCCGAATTATTCTTATCTTTTGTTAGATAATTGAATTCATTATCTAGCCTCTTTGGCCAATTTATTTTTTCTTTGCAACAAATAGCTTTTTTTTCTATTGAAAGAGCTATTTAGCTTTTTGATCTAATTTCACTTTTCTATTGTACATCCTGATTTTTTTAATTTAACTCTGATTTATTTAATATGAATTGTTGTTCTGATATGGTTTAATAATTTTAGCATTTGGGCACACAAATTTTACGGTTATTTATTTTCATTAAAATTAATTCTTGTATATACTTATAATTCATTTTATTTCTTTTTATATATCTTTGTATTACTTTGTTTAAGATTTATGGCTAAGCATTGATATTTAAATGATTTATTGTGCATAGTTCCTTTAAGTTTTAAAGGGGTTACTAAATCCTGCAATAGAGTTGTCTGAGCTTTTATGGTTGTTTGAGGTTTCAAGAAACTACAATATGATTCTCATTTTTACAGCTAATCCATTGTATTTGCAAAGAATTTGAAGACGTTTTTTTTATCGACATATATCTATAAACAATCAAAATATCTAAATAAATTTATGTTGATCTTGAGATCAGTGATTTTAATAGGTGCTCGGGCGCTCACCGAAGCGCTCGGGCAAGAAGAAGCCCAGGTGCCTTGTTTCATTTCTAGGCGGCGAGCTTCAAAGAGGCGCCACCTAGGCGCTGGCCCGAGCCTAGGTGTCAGGCGAGCGCCCGGGTTAAACCAAACGACCGAACCAGCATTTTAGGTCTAGTTCGATCTCCGATTCTTTAGTTGGTTAAATCGAACCAATTAAAGCACTGATATCAGCCTTCCTCTCGCGACTTCTCAACCCTAACCCTGCTCGCCACTCCCGCTCTTGCTGCTACCGTTGTCATTGCCACTATTGCCGCTCCTGCTGCCGCTGCTCGCTTCTACCGCTGCCGCTGCCACTATCACCGCTCCCGCTCCCACTACCGTTGCTGACTACTACCGCTGCCGACTACTACCACTACCACTGCCACTGTCGTCTCGCCACTCTCACTCCCGCTCCCGCTGCCGCTACTTGCTGCTACCGCTGCCATTGTCACTGTCGTCACTTGCCACTCCCGCTCCCGCTGCTCGTTGCTACCGCTGCCACTACCACTGTCGTCGCTCGCCGCTCCCGCTGTCGCTGCTCACTGCTACCACTACCGCTGCTCTCGGTCAGCAGCCTCAATCTTCCTCTTACTCACACTCTTCTCACTTCGTATACTGTTAACAGTATATTAACAGTATACTACTAACTGTATACTAGTAACATTATTTTTATTTATTAGATTAATAATATATTATTTTAATTTTAATACTGTTAGTTTTTATTTATTTGAAATTATTGTTATTGTTTTGAATTTTGAAACTCTTTGTTAATGTGATATTGTAATTTTACAAGATTTTCTTAATTTAATATCATATTTTTATTTAAATAATAATATTTATTAATTATATTATATATTTTTATATTTTAGCGTCTCGTTTCGTTCGGGCGAGTGCCTAGTGCCTCGGGTATTTTTGAACCTTAGCGCCTTTTGGCACCAAGCACTTTTTAAATCACTGCTTGAGATGGATTGGTCAATTGAAAATTATATGATTTTCATCATAAAAGATAATGTTTTCCTTTCACTTTCATCATAATAAATAAAGTAGAAGGAAGACCTAATATGTTGTGATGAAACACCTATAATTCACCTTAAAATCACCATATTTGTGCTTATAGATATCCTTATATATTCTTGATTACTTATAGATACATGTCACTAAAAAAAGAACTAATAAATCATTGAAAATAAATGGATCATCAATAAAAGTTCAGACACACATGCCAATAAGAATCATACTATACTTCATACAAGAGAGAGTTGCATTCAAGTAAAATTAATGACTAAAAAGTGTTAGATGTCCAAATTGTATACTGGAAAGTCTATGATAAGACTTAGTTATTTGAAAATCACAATGAGACATTTAAATACTAATGTTTAGTCACAAGTTGAAAGCAAAGGAATACAAAGGCATATAAAATGAAATGAAATGGGTTGTAAGTAACAGATAATAAATAAAAAATTTAATTTGAATACAACCATATAACCACAACAATTATAAATGAGTCATACAAAATTTGTGTGCCCAAATGCCAAAGCTACTAAGCTACATCAGAACAATAATTCATATTAGATAAATTACATGATAAAACAACAATTCATATTAAATAATTCACAGAGTAAAGTCCAAAAAATCCAAACGTATAAAAGAAAAGTGGAATTAATACAAAATCTATATATCTTAAAAAGGCTATATGTTGTAAAATATATATACTTCACTTCAGTTAAAACTTAATTCCGACCACATGCTTTTGCATTAGCTTATGATACCCAAGGTTTGTTATATCGATGTGTACCGCCCAGTATAAGTGATATGTACCAATCTGATAGGGTAACAATATGTGAACCGCTCTATACCGGGCGATACCATTACATAACCCCGTATCAAGTGATACAGGGTCTATACCAATGATTTAAGAAACGCTAAGTGTCAAAAGGCACCAAGGTTCCAAAACGCCCGAGGCGTTAGGTGCTCGCCTGAGCGAAGTGAGGCGCTCTAAAATATTAAACTATAAAAAATATATAATATAACAAAATATAAAATTATTTAAATAAAAATATGATATTAAATTAAAAATATACTGTTAACAATATATTACTTATTGTTAACAATAGTTAAAGGGGAGAAAAAAATGTTAATAGTAACAAAGGATTAGTTTAAGATTGTTACGGCAGCACTACGAATGACAACAGTGGCAGCGACGGAAGCTACAAACAGCAATAGCGATAGCGATGGAAGCTATAGACAGCAATAGTGACAGCGACGAAAGTTACGGATAGCAGCAACAGCAATGGCGGAAGCTATGGACAACAGCGACAACGGCGAGAGTTGTAGATAGCAGCAGAACCTGTGGACAGCAACAGCGATAGCAACGGAAGTTGTGGACAGCAGTAATGACAGCGACGAAAGCTGCGGACAGCAACAACAGCATTGACGAAAGCTGCAGACAACAATAGCAGTAGCGACAGAAGCTCTAGAGGGCATCCGTCGATAGCGAAGGAACCTGCGATCCACTCCCTCGATAGTGGAAGGAACTGCACATGGAAGGATGACGAAAGGAAGCTACAGGGGCTGTCGGACTCGTCCGTCGGCAACAGAGGAAGGCTTGGTCCGCTGCATTTACGATAGAGGCAGAAGCAGCGCTAGGGTTCCTCGAGGTCACATAGGCGTGAAGGGTGGCTTTTGAGGTAAGAAACTACGTTATTTAACCAAACCAGACTTAAAAGTCTAGTTCGGTTCGCTTAATTAAACCGGGCGCTCATCCGAAGCGTCCGACGCCTGGTCTCGGGTGAGCGTCCAGGCCTAGCCCTTAAACGAGGCGTTCGGGCCTCACGTGAGCGTCCGGCGCCTGGTCTCGGGTGAGCGTCCAGGCCTAGTTCGCGTCGCCTAGCCCTTAAACGAGGCGTTCGGGCCTCGCCTCGCCTCTCCCGAGCACCTTTTTAAATCACTAGTTTGTACTAGTCAATAATGATCGAAATTCGATTGGTAGCAATTGGATTTCGACCATTACCAACCAAGGGTTGAGATTGTCCTATTTCAAACGATCAAATTGACCATTTGAACCATTGAAAATGGTGTTTTAATCATTTTCTCTCCCCTATTTCAACCTATTTCACTCTCTCAATCTCTTCAACTCTCTCAAACTCTTTCTCACTCATCTCTCATTCTCATGTTTTCATTCTCTTAAACTCAACAAAGCTATGATTTGTGGATTGGGTCAAATTTAGGAAGATTAAAAGAAAGAACACTCTAATCAAGAGGTATGTATTCTCTTTCTAGATTTTTATTGATTTATGAGATGATTACGCTTATTATATGTGGTTAATGATTTAATATCTAATATATTGTTTGATATGTTTTTTATGGTATTTTAGTGTTAATTAAGGAGTAATTAAGACCTTTAGTGTTCTGATTACTATGTTTAATGCTGAGATTTTCGAAATTAGACACCTAACAGGTCAAATCTTTGTATTTCATGCATATTAAGTTGATTTATATGTTTGTAATGGTATAATAGATCTAATTAGGTTTTAATTAAGATTTTTAGTGCTGTAATTAATGGTTTTAATAATGATTTAATCAAAATTTGGTCAATATTGGGTCAATTCAATGTCTTTAATACCTATTAGGGAGTTTGATATGTTTATAGTGATGAAAGAGAACTAATTAGGGATTAATTAATTATGTTAATGTAGTGATTAGTATATCAAATTATGATGATATCAAAATTTGATACATATTGGGTCAATTAAATATATATGTATGAGGAAGCAATGAGGCATCGACGACCTGACTCACAATGGGAGCTTGGTAGTGGCAGTAGGCTTGCACCATAAGGAATCCAAAGGTCGGCTAGCATGAGGTAGGCAACTACCCCTCCTCAATTAAGCTGAATTGGTAGCACAAGACAGTGTGGAATCCGTGGTTTTATGAGAGAGCTTAGCAGGAGGTTAGCACCAGATATTATTGATATTGATCTGCAAGTCTACCCTCCACAAACAGCAAAACCGGCACGAATTGATGATACATATAAAAAAAAAAGCAAGATATTGGGAAGGCAATTGCAAAATAATTTAACTTCTATGGATTCTAGCAAATATAACCCAAGGTTCATATTATCAAAGCATGGTCTCCTCTATTCAAAAGTTTGGCATGGGTTTCCAACCTCCAACCAAGGTTCGCCGAACCGTACCGTACCGACGTTTCGACGCTGGCTCGGTACGGTACGGTACGGCGTACCGAGCGGTATACCGAGGTGTACCGCTCGGTACACCTGATTTCACCGATTTATCCCTCCGAAAATACCTGAAAATTAAAAAAAAAGTTAGGATAGAGTTTTCAAGTTATAAATAAATATAGTAATAGTATAAGTTTAGCAAAATCAATGTAAATTTGGTAAAAATAGCATCACATATCTTTTTCGGGCTTTGAGGTAGTCTTGTTCGAGGTTCGTATTTCAGCTCGTTATAGATTGAAATATCTATAGAAAAATCAGTTGAATTGTTAGACTATTTTGTTACAATATAAACTCTAAAATTCAAATGAATTAAATAATCATATATCTAGATATACCTGATTGTTAATTCTACCACCAAAACGAACGACGGGCCTCCACGGGTGGTGGATCGGGGTCCTCGATCCGATACATATCAATATGATACTTTTGTTGGACCCAATCATGAAATTGATCACATGACATAGTGTATTGATACACCGTATGCCATTGATGCATCAATGTGATACTGATCGTAGATTGATCGTCATAAATCATATTTGTCCGAGGCAGCTCTTGAGGCATATATTGGTGTTGTTCTGTATCATGCTGTTGCTCAGAGAAGGATGACCAACTATCACCATACTGTTGTTGCCCATATGATTCTTCATAATACGATGGCTGTGAATACGATGAGTCTCTTTCTGTGTCTATATCATGTATGCTCTGTCGCATTTGTTCATATTCATCCACTGCCTTCCCCTTCTCCTTTCCCTTCCGCGCATAAACTTAACCAGTACCTTGTCGAGTTCCATGATCTGAATCTTGAGTGGCATGTGTAAAATATTGCTCCTCAGTCCATTCACCACCCTCAAGTTGTGCAGACGAGACCAACGACTGCCCGGTATCACCGCCATCATCTGTTGAGGCACTGCTGTCTGTGTTGCTGTCATGTCTCTGGACCGAACGAGAAAGAGAATGTGATTGTGAAGGTGTCTCGTCGCCCGACTCGATTCTTTCCAACGATGCAACTGATGCTATTGCCTTCCCCTTTGCCTTTGCACGTTGGGCGGACGAGTGTGACCGTTGGGTATCGGTAGTTCCTCGAGCAGTTTGACTCATACCTCTTGATTAGAAAGTTCTTCCTCTTAATCTTCCCAAATTTACCTCGATTGAATTCACAAATCGTTGTTTTATAGAGTTTATGAGAGAAAAGAAATGTTTGAGAGAGAGTTTAAGAGTGTATAATGAAATAGGGGAGAGAAGATTAGTTTAAATAGGAGGAGAAATGGCTCCAACGGTCAATTTGACCGTTGGAGCACTGTAGCACTGCTACAGTGTGGTAACGGTCGATTTCGACCGTTACCGAGTGGTATCGGGCGGTAACGGTCGAAATCGACCGTTACCGAATGGTACCGGGCGGTAACGGTCGAAATTTCGACCGTTACCGAGTGGTATCGGGCGGTAACGGTCGAAATCGACCGTTACCGAATGGTACCGGGCGGTAACGGTCGAAATTTCGACCGTTACCGCCCGATATAGGCTTTTTTTGGTGTACCGCCCGGTAGAGGGCGGTCCGCGTACCGGTCGCCTCTCGGACCGGTACGTACCGCCCGTACCGGGCGGTACACATCGGTATGGCGAACCTTGCCTCCAACACCAAAGGAGATCCACGACGTGTATTTAAATGAGAAGGTGGAAAAACTGAAGGATTGGATCAAATCCTTCAAGATGCAACGGGATTGAATATAGGGTGACACTTATGTGTGATAGTTAGATAACATATCATTAAATTTCTTGTTTATTAAAATAGACAGGTGGTTTTTAATAAGTCAGTTAATGCTTCCAACAAGATTCAAGATTCAAACTATATTGAAAACCTAATGGATATCATAATAGAAGAGATCAGATAGTACATTGTAAACCTAATGGACATCGTACATTGTCTAAATAGTCACCGACAATGTTGCCAATTTAAAGAAAACCGATTTACAATTGATAGAAAAAAAAAACATTGTTTTGGACTCCATGTGTAGCTTATTGCATGGATCTAATACTGAAAGATATTGGTGAGCCATCAATCAGTAAGTGTGGCTCAAGCGCGGTCAATCACGAAATTTTTATATATTCATCATTGCGTCCACTCTTTAATGCAAAAGTATATAATGGTGAAATACTCAAATCTAGAGTCACTTGGTTTGCTATAAATTTCGTTGCCTTAAAGTCAATATAGCAAAAGAGACAAGGCCTCAAGGCAATGGTCACCTCACAAGAATAATCCGATTCCAGATATTCGAGATCGAACAATGGAAAAAAGATGGAAAAGACTATTCTTTCTTCTAGATTTTGAGAAATTGTAAATAAAATCATAACAGGAGTGCCAGGAGTGGAACCACTTTATGTTGTCCTCCATAAAGTCGATATGGACAAGCATTCCTAAATGTCTTAAACATATATTGATTACAACAAGAGAAGAGGTCAAGAAAGCATTCAAAGATAATTTTAAGGCTGAGCAATACTTATAGATCATCAATCACAAGATTGAAATTCATATGGACCAAGATACTCATAATACAAGTAAATTCATATTCATTGTAATTTAATTCATAATTTTTAATATTCAAAAAATTCTTATTAACAAAATTATGTCTTGTAGTGTATTATCTAAATCCAACCATTCAATTCTGGTATAGTCTTGGAACGCGATCAGATTTATTGTCTACACTAAGAAATATTATATATCGGCTCTTATTAAAAACTATCAATACAACCAATGCTATTATGGAGGGCCAATTATTTCGGTTTACAATTGGTTCAGTCTCTAGAGTTATAGCTATATTGTGTCGTCACGATCTGGATCCTAGTGAGGAAAAGTTACACATATATTGATTATAAACTATATTTGATATTGATTATTTGTTATGCAAATAAAGTTCTATTTATATCTTTTTGCAATCGAGTGATAGCTACAATTTGGAAGTGACGCACCAAATCTAAGGAAGGTTGTCGCCCGTGTACATTCGCAGACAACGACATCTGGTGGTTGTGATGTGTTGAGCTGGACGAGGAGCTAGAGGAAACAAAGATTGATGTTAGAGTCGATCAAAGCAGTGGAGAATCAAAAGGATCCTCTACTTGATGCGGCGGGAGATCCTCAACGTCCTTTGCATTTTATCATCGATGCAATAGAAGAAGAGAAAGTATATCCCTAACAGAAGGAAGATCCCCTTCGATTAAAATGTAGTAAAAGGAGCCGAACAATATCAAGTCAGACTGCTCGAGGAACTACAGACACCCAACTATCATAGTCATTCGCCCAGTGTGCAAAGGTAAAGGCAAAGGGGAAGGTAGTAGCATCAACCGCACCATTAGAAAGAATCAAGTTTAGCGATGAAACATCTTCTCAATCGCATTCAACAATGAGCTCAAACTGGACATAGCAACGACATGGACAACAGTACCTTAACCGATAATAATGGCGATGCCAAGGAGTCGATGGTCTCATCCACACGATTTGAGAGTGGTGCATGGACCGAGTAGTACTTTACACATACCACTCAAGATTCTGATCATGGAGCTCGATAAGGTGCTGATTAAGTTTATACACGAGAAGGGAAGGGGAAGGCGGTGAACAATTCTAAGCAAATGCGACAGAGCATACAGGATGCAGACATAGAGTGAAGCTCATCGTACTCACAACCAAGGTCCGCCATACCGTACCGTACCGGAGTTTCGACCCGGGCTCGGTACAGTATGGTACGAGTGTACCGACCGGTATACCGAGGTGTACCAAGCGGTACACCTGATTTTATCGATTTATCCCTCCAAAATATCTGAAAATTAGAAAAAAAAAGGTTAGGATAGTGTTGTCAAGTTACAAATACATACTTCTTGATTAGAAAACGAATGCATACCTCTTGATTAGAAAAGTTAGGATAGTCTTAATTACTCTCTAATTAAAAAAAACGAATACATATCTCTTGATTAGAAAGTTCTTCCTCTTAATCTTCCCAAATTAGCCTCGATTGAATTCACAAATCGTTGTTTTATAGAGTTTAGGAGAGAAAAAGAAAGTTTAAGAGAGAGTTTAAGAGAGTATAATGAAATAGGGGAGAGAAGAATGGTTTAAATAGGAGGAGAAAAAGCTCCAACGGTCAAATTGATCGTTGGAACACTGTAGCATTGCTACTGTGTGGTAACGATCGATTTCGACCGTTACCGAGTGGTGTCGGACGGTAACGGTCGAAATCGACCGTTACCGAGTGGTGTCGGGCGGTAACGGTCGAAATTTCGACCGTTACTGCCCGATTTTGCCTTTTATCGCCCGATATGGGGGTTTTTGGGGCGTACCGCCCGGTACAGGCGGTACGCTTCGGTACGGCAGACCTTGCTCACAACAATCGTTTTATGGAGAATCTTATAGGCCAATAGTAGTACAGTGATAGTTGGTCATACTTCTCCAAGCAGCAATATAGTGATCGATCTTATAATATAGAGTAGCAAATCAGTTGCGAAAATAGAAGTTCAAACATTATTCTCTATGCTCTGCACTAATACATGCAACAATCGTACTTGCTTCAGGAGCCACCTCAAGCATATGTGGTTCATGACGATCAGACTACAACCATCACCACATTGATACACTAATGACATACGGTGTATTAGTAAACTACTTCATGGGATCAATTTCAAGATTGGATCTGACAAACATATCAACTTGATATACAGATACATTAGATCGAGAATCTTGATCCACCGCTCGTGGAGTTTCGTCGTTCCTTTTAGTGGTAGAACCAGTCAACCAGATATATCCATCGATTGATTACTTGATTCATTTGAATCTTAAAGCTTAAGTTGTTTAAAAAATATATAACAATTCAAATCATTTCTTTATAGATAATTCATAATTAATAGAAGGACAGTCCAAAATGTACCATAAGTACTCCTCAAAGTCCAAAAAAAGATGTGCTATTATTCTTTCCTAATTTAGATTATTTTTGCTAAAATTATACTAAATATATATTTATTTTCAACTTAAAAACCTTCTAACTTTTTTCTATTTTTAGGTATTTTTAGGTTTATTTTCGGTGATTTTGGGCATACCATCAGTATGCTCTGATACATATCGACATATGGTATGTCATCTCGATGTATGGCACATAGGTACGTACCATACCGACAATTAGTTAGTACATCGATATAGACCAGTAAGACGAACCTTGATGATACCCATCTCGAAAGATATTGAAATAATTGAACTTCGAACAAATAAAATATCATGATCTTGAATGACTAAGCGAAAACATGTTTCATAATGTATCCTCTCTAGATCCATATTCTTATATAGAGGTGTCATATGGAACCTAAGAACAAATCCAAGTATATATTTATCAGTTACAACCAACCACTATTTATCAGTCCAAGCACGAACCCGAACAAGGATCACCCCTGTTTCAGGCAATTCAATCCCTTTTTCTTTAAGGGAGGTGTCTAGTTTTTTTTCTTTTAAAAGGACTGAACCAAACAGTTCTGAATCTTTCGAGTTTCGATTACCCTCTTCCTTCTCATTTCTTCCTTCTCCTTCGTTCTTCTCCTCTCTTCCTTTCTTGTACAAAACGCCACCACAAAAACAATGAATACTAAGAATGAAAGAGATTAGGGGCCTCCAAACAATAAAAAATCTCCCAACATCCAGTAATGAAAACAATAAATAGGCAAATTATAATAATCCAACTGACAAGAAGAAAGGGCTGAAGATAAGAGTGATTTTAACTAATGAGTTATAAATTATGAACCTGGCAACCGCCTCGTATTGATTCCATAACCAGATATTTCAGCTGCTCCTTAGTGATGGTGACATCCTTCAAATACTCTCTTGCCAAAATGATCTGCATTAGCAAAGATTTTCATGTTTAGATCTCAAATAAGGAACAGAACAATGTAAATTACATTTGAGATACAATTTGTCATATTTTATCTTAACAAATAATACAAAAGATACTGCATTTCACACCAACAAAGCATATAACATTTCGTTGACAAGACATGCTAATCATAG
This sequence comes from Musa acuminata AAA Group, assembly GCF_036884655.1. Taxonomy (NCBI): domain Eukaryota; kingdom Viridiplantae; phylum Streptophyta; class Magnoliopsida; order Zingiberales; family Musaceae; genus Musa; species Musa acuminata. The sequence continues at coordinate 17,798,175 of NC_088334.1, read as the reverse complement.
TGATGATTACCTCACAATGGCTAAATTTCTTAGGGACCTTGGGAGACCACAATAAATATCATATAATGCCTGTCGAAACTCAGAAGAGTGAAAGTCTAAATTGAGGAGGTTCCGCAACAAATTGAGAACTTTTTTCTGTCTACAACTCAGTTTATCTGTTTAAAGCTATTGGTATCAAAATTATACAAATGCACCTTAGAAGGTACGCCTTACCTAAAAGCTAACACAAGGGAAGTAGGTAAGGAATTTCTCAATATGTTTAAAATCATGCAACGAAGGAAGCAACAGTGCACAATTCAGGATTCCCCACATTTAGGAAATCTGGCATAGTAAACTTTTCAATATAAAGAACACCACTGTTTCTTTTGTCATAGCAGAAAGTATTAGAGAGAATGGAAAGGTTCCTTGATAGAATAGAGCTAACATCAAGATTAAAACAAAGCATAACTTTTCTTGATGAGTTCTATTTAGATTTAAACAACTAATCTTCCTTATATATATATATATATATATATATATATATATATATATATATATAGTGTCAAACCTTGTTGGTTACTGTAACCACATTATTTTCGAATTTTATGTGTCGAAAGAAGTGTAGAATTCCTAAAGCAATGAAAGAAGCATACAACACAAGGAAGTGTCATGAAATAGCTTTCTCAAGGAGTGGCATTTGAGAATTGCTTTCAGGACAATAAAAGCTCTCACTTTTTTGGTGGAGATATAGAGTTAAGAAACACTTTGCAAAGTACCAAAAAACTTGCATAGTAGACATTCATAGTGCAAAAGGCTTAAAACATGCACAACACCATGGTAAAGTTTGTCAACTTTGGATTATCAATTTCCTTCATTTAGCTCTTTAAACAAGAATATTTTATTTGTTGACCATGTCACGAACAACCTTTTACTACTTCTAGCTTCCACTCTGCTCTTACAAAAATTGATACCAGAAAGTGACATATCAGATTGGTTTATAAAGCATCCTAAACATGTTATTGGTTGCTTTTCAGTCATCACTATCACCAACCAGAAATACTAATTTAATTTCGATAGAAAACCAAATCCAATATGTGAATAACAAGCATAAAATTTATCTCTTGCCATTATTCTTGCATAAGTCAGGAAACTAGTTTTTGTGATTGGCATACACTGATGTCACAATGCCCATTCAGAAGTCTAGGCTTCTGCTATAACATTATACTCATACCTAAGGTCTTATCCAATAGCACATCTTATGCACTGGGCCACCCTTTTATAAGCAACTTTAACAGTGCAATAAACTTTGTCTCCTACCTAACTAGCATGGTGAAGACTGAGACCTTTACGCTAGAGGAGATGATATGCTATTCACTCATAAAAGCAACAACACCACCACTTCACATCAAAACAGTTCAGCTGGAAGTCCTATTATACACTTATGATATGTTTTGTTAATTACTTAACTACATATATTGATTAAATCTGGCTAGTATTTCTCCAGTTATACTCGGTTGTTCATTTGTTTATCCTATCTTGAAAAGAGGTTGCATCTTATGTCCTTGTTCAGATTTGACATTGTCAAGGTCGATGACACTAATCAAAGTGATGAGAAGTCTGGCTTCGTATTGCAACAGTATCTCACATGTTCCAAGCAATATAAGAAAAATAATTATTATATTCAAAACATTAAAACCAATATTGCATGATGTTTTCAAACTGACAGACATGAAAGATAATTTTTTCTTTTTCATTATTTATCAGTTTTGTCAAAAAAATTATGAAAATATAAATTGTCTTTATTTCTGCAAAAATATATCTACAAAAATCATGCCACAGATGTTAAGATTAGAAGTTCAGATATAATGGCTCTTAACTTTTTTAGGTTTGTAGAAAATCTATAGTCTCTTGTTGCAAAAACATTTGAAATGCCAATAGTATATACTATATAAGATTAAAGATTTAGTAGCTACACAGACATACTTTCATTTTATTGTTATTTTAAAAATATCCTAAAAATGTAGATTTTATCCGATGAAATTATGTGAAGCCCAAGGTCATTGTTGAACAGAAAAACAAAATCTATGATTTGGAACCATTAAAGACATTTCAGTGCTACCTGAGTCTTTGCATATTCAGTTTCTTCCTCTGCTATTTTGAAAACCTCCTTGCTTGTTTCCTGAAATTTCGTTGCAACACCAACGGCAGCAACTCGGTCATCAAGGTTCATGGGAAGATCTGCACTGAAAATGAAAACAAAATCTTTTCTGGTTATAAACTTAAGAAAGTGAATAAATATGATCCCAATTTAAAAATCTTGGACAGAATCATCTTTATCAATCTACTGGTATAGGCATCTTTATGCTTGATAACAACTTCTAGATATATATTGATATAAGGTCATTTAGAGGTACAACTTTAGCTACAAAGTTTTTGTAAATATAGCAAAAAATCCAGCAAATCTTCAAATGCCACAATATTTTGGTCATATTATTAATTATATAAATGATGAAACAATCATACCCTTGTATCACAACAATTTCTAGGATTACCATACCGATAGGTCCATGCTAGTCAATAAGATTCTAGTATTGACAGAAGCATGGATTCAGATCTCGATCGAATACTGGTCCTTGGCCAAACCAATATGATACTAGTACACACTACCTTCCTATCTGTCGATACGAATGGACTGTCACGAACTTTGAGATTTGTCTACGCTGTAAATCATTATGCTACACCTGCTAATAAGAAGTCATCAGCTTACTTTCAACCTCACAGATGTCATAATTCTTGTAAGAGAAAATGAAAATTGGCCGACAAGTGAATGCACACCAACTAAGGGCCCAATGGTAGAGAAAGGTAACATGAACACCAAGCATATGCACCAATTGAATGAAGTTATGATACCGTTTTTTCCAAACTTACGTAAGCCCTAGAGACCATCCAGCTTTGTGCCACCAGGGGGTTCCTTAGAGTTGAGATGGCTGATATTTGTCAGCCACTCCACTACCAAAGAATCCCTAACAACAGCCTAGGAAAAAGGGCCCAATATTACCTCATTCAACACCTACATGATGGTTCAGCTTATGACAATTTAAGTACATGTTTAAGGATGTAAAATACAAGCAAGGTAAGATTATCAAGCTATCTTAGATCTTGCTAGCTTATAGTGATGCAAGAACAACAACAAAAACAAAGTCGTAAGTCCCAACTATTTAGGGTCGGCTACATGAATCTTTTGTCGTCATTAAGATCTGTAAAAAGTCACATGTTTAGTTAAGTTTAGAGTACTTAAATCCATGGTTCGCATTACTGGTCCGTACCAGTGTATCGACTACCCATCGGTACGATACATACCGAGCAAAATCGAATTGTACTGAGTATGCTGACACATGGTACACTGGGGTGTACCAATGTACCACTCGTACTGGTCCTTTGTTGGACCAGTACGTACCACCCATACTGAGTGATACATTTCGGTACGTCAAACTTTACTTAAATCTTTACTTATAGTTTCTATTAAAGTCTTTTTAGGTCTTTCTTTATCTTTATTCGTATCACTAACATTAATCATTTCACCCCTTCTAGCTATCGTATTCGGAGGTCTCCTAAACACATGTTCATACCATCTTAGACCTCTCATCTTATCCTCTATCTAAGCGATACCTAATTATTTACGAATAAAAGTATTTTATTTTCCTATCTTTCTTAGTAACTTTATAAATCCATCTCAACATTCTCATCTTAGCAATACAAACTTTTTGTATATATTGTTTCTTATCTACCCAACACTCAAATCCATAAAACATTATTGATCTTACAACTGTCTTATAATTTTTTTCTTTTAACCTCAAAAGTATCCGATAATCATACAAAACTCCTGACGCTCCTGGCCATTTTAACTATCCTATTTTTACTCTATAAATAATATCTTTAATGATCTTTCCATCTTGCTGAATAATTGATCCAAGATACCTGAAGCTTTTACTTAAAGAAACTTCTTTTTAATCTAACTTAACTATATTCTCTTGTCTATTCCTAAAATTACTAAAATTACATTTCATATATTCAGTCTTAGCCCCTACTTAAATCAAAACCTTTAGTTTCTAAAGATTGCCTCCAAGGATTGCATCCTTAAACTAAAACCTTAAACAAAATTGCATCTAAGGATTGCATTCGTAAACTAAAACTTTAATTTCTAAGGATGCAAGAAGATGTAACAAAATAAAATGATAGACTAGACATTTAAACAAAATTATTGTCATTGCAAGTTATGGCTACAATCTAAAGACATGTTCCCCTAACTTAATTGTCAACGTCCTCACCAATATGCATCTGAATTCTGAAATGATTTTATATTCATGTCTTAAAGTGTCTTTTATCTCCCAACTCGCTTCTAACTTGGAAAGCCTTATCACCATCAAGTACTCCACTTGCTTTGCATCGTTGGGCAATGTGCACTTTTGGACCATAAAAAATGCTTCCAATTGTCTCTTATATAAAGTTTTGGTGGGGTAGCCAAATTGGAGCTTTCCAAAGAAGGGTCTTGTGGAATGGAGTAGTACGAATTTAGGCATCTTGCGTGGAACATGTTGTACACCTTGAACCATATTAGGAGCTGAACTCAATATGACAGATTGCCTAGATGAGTAGATGATGGGAAAATGACTTCCATACATATTTACTAATCCCCTATGAACCTAGACCAAAGAACTAGAGGGAAAATGGTTGGAGCGTAACAAAAACCAAATTACTGATCTTGAAGTCTTATGGCCATATCATGAACTAGGTACCACCACCGAGTCTCGTTAGACTTGCTACTCTCATATGCAAACAGATGGCCTTCTTGCATTAGGACCCCTCTAATGGAAAATTTTGAAGCAGCAATCTAGGACTTTGAAAGGTTTTCCATAGTTTCCGGTGTTGGCTCTACCAATACAACCTTTAGGTCCTGGAATGATGACTTGCATTCCTTCAACCACCTCCAAGGCTGATCTTCGTTCAAACACTTCTTAAGTTCGGCTATGCGCTTCAAGTAATCAGAAATGAGGCACTGACAACAATTATAAAACCCAACAAAGGATCACAACTTGGGCATCTCATAGGTTCACCATTCCTCCATACTTTCGCTTTAGCATCACGCATCCAAATTGAGCCATCATTGACTCAGTGCCCAAGAACATGATCTCTTTTTTTGCAAATTAGCATTGCTCCTGCTTCGCATGTAAGAAAGTCACCCTAAGGATCCTGAAGATAGTCCTTTAGTGTTGAATATACTATTGGTTAATCAACCAATTAATTTATATGAACCAACATGCTTACAAATTTATTCCAACAAATCACAGTGTAAACAGTTGTTTGTTTAAACAAATTTGTCCTGGATAGGAGGGGCCTTTTGTGTGCGTACATTCGACATGAGCTGGGAACTGAACAGATAGGCAAGATCTAGAGAGCATTCCTTGGTTTTGAGAAGTGCTCCTTTCTTGTGCTAGGATCCTCGGTTTGTGTACTTGTTAGATGATTTTCTATCAAGTTATAATCAAATGTTCTGTGCTAATACTTGGAATCAGCAGTACTCTAGATGTACAAAATGTTCAACTTGTTCCCCTAAAAAGAAATTTTCACTGTAGAAAAGTTTGAAAATTCTTCTATGCTTAAATGTAATTTAGTTCTTACCAGGCAGTATGCTCAACTTCCAACCAAACAGAATTACCCGATTCACATATTGGTCAAGCATCAGACTGGTAATACCAATCCATACGTCGATACAACCATGATGATCAAATCCATGGGTATCAGTACAGGTACCAATATTTTAAACCTTAATGTTGAGTCCTAGATGAAATTGAACGGACAAAATGAATAGATTAATGAATTGGCTATTACATCTTATCTATACGAAATATAACAAATAATCTAGTTCATATTAGAGGACAACCATAGTGAATATTTACAACCATGAGCAACCTAAGATGAATCACATTTAGCCTTGGGGGCATAATTTTTCAGGAAAGGTCAAATTCTGGTTAACTTTCCATCATTAGAGATATTTGAGACCTTAAAGTAACACCTAGCACCCAAAGCCAAAATCCAAAAAGTTTGTGGGATCTAAAATTGGTATTACGTATAATAATATTTTAATTTTAAGATATACTTTAGGATATATAATTTCAAATTAGTTTTGGATGTCTGTAATATGTTAGCTTTCAAAATGCAAACTGACTCTAGTTCTTTTCTTGCCGATTAAAATCAAATTAAATCCTATATCCATTTTAATCTAGACATTCTTCTAAAACTACAATTAGCTGGTGCAATTTCTTTAGTGCTATTTAAATATATGAACTAAGAAGATATACAACCTTATGATAAATTATCTTCAATTTTGAGAAATTGATTTAACCATTCATAACAAATTTGAGTTAAAAATTAAGCATTCATTTAAGAACTTTTCTTTCAAGCTTTGATCATTATGTTATTGCATATTGGAATAGTGAATATTTGAATGCTGATTAACATACTATTATTAGTTTCAAAAGTTTAGATGTATAGTTGCAACACTGCTATGCTTTTAAGATCATGATATCTTGCTATTTCATAGGAATCGGATTGGCAATTCATAGTGGTAGAAAAAAATATTTTAGATGTGATTGGAGGGTTAGTGTCTTTAGTTATCTCCAAAATCCTTAATATTTATTTTAATTAAATAAAACATTTTTCAAATATTTAAATTTATAAGAAATAGCAATTATAAGTTTATTAGATTACTTATTTTGTCTATAGAAGTATAACTTGTTAATGAATTCATGAAAATACTTATTTTGTCTAGAGAAGTATAATTTGTTAATGGATTCATGAAAATACTAAGTCATGTATTTATAGTGGCAAGTCTTGTTAGGCAAGGTTTGCAATCTTGTAGACCCCCGTACATGGCCTAGGTTAGACTGGTGCATACCATGGATGGTAGCATACTGACATTCGATACACTAGTGCATATCGACTCTCTTGGAAGAGAGAGAAGAGGGGATGATGCCGGGGGAAGCAAGAGAAAGAAGGAAGAAGAAGAAACAACAAGAGGCAATAGAAGAAGAAGAGATACAAGACAAAAAGAACAAGGAGAAGAGGAGGAGAAGGCATACTAGAAAGAAATGGACAATGTGTGGCCAACGTTGGGCTTTAGGTGGTGAGCGGCTCATGAAGGAGGATTGATAGCGATGGGCTCATGGAAGAGAAGAGGGTGGTGGGGTCATGGAAGAGTGAGAGGGTGGCGAGCTCACAACTTCCTCTATGAGCCCTAACATGATTAGTTTTTTCTAATGCACTAGACTAGTCCACCCGAAATGGAGGTGGTCCGCATACTAGTTCGCACCCAGACCAGTAAATACCAGTTGGTACAGTCCAGTCCAAGCAAAATCACAAACCTTACTATTAGGTGTAAAGCATTATCATGTGCTCATCCCAAGAGTGAGACTTAATTGGGCATGACTTACTATGGAACCGTAGGCTTGAGACTTGATATTTATTATATGGTACATACCTTAGATTAATTGCTATGCGATCAAGCAAGTGTTCACGTACTGAACCTTCTTCTGGGTTGTAGGTAGCAATAAGAAGTGGCTTGCAAGGATGTTGAAAGCTTATTCCTTCTCTCTCCACAACATTAACTCCATCAGTTAGAACATTTAGAAGCAGATTACTGATACCCTCATCCAAAAGGTTTATCTCATCAACATAGAGGACACCTCTGTGTGCTTCTGCAAGTAGACCTGGTTGAAATGCTGTAGTTCCTGATTTTATAGATACCTCAACATCAACTGATCCTATAAGCCTATCTTCTGTAACACCAAGTGGAATCTGCAATACTTTATTAAATGGTGTTAGATATGTAAATGAACATTTATAATTCTATAATTAATATTAAAGTCATATGAGTAATCACCTGCAAGAAAGGTGTCCTAACAATTTGAGTCTTGATATTACCAGCAGAGTCATATTCAACTCGTTCAGCTAATCCATCTTCCCATCTAAAAAATTACCTGTCTGTTAGCGGTTGTAACCAATTTGAGCATCAAATAAATTACCATGTTGCATGTAACATAATATCTCATTTAGATATGAAGAACAAATTAATCACACTCAAGATATATAGTGACCGGAAATAAGATAGCAAAAAGCAAACTATCTCAATGACAGTTTCCATGCTATGTTTATCACTCACTCGTATTTGAACCTGTTTCCTAGAACTTGAAAGATCTTAAACAAAAAACTTTGATAAGATGACAAAGGATTAAAGACAGGTGCTCACAGGATGTAACAAGTCTTTTCAGAGTTACATGCAAATGTTGATGTTACAAATTCTAGATAAATTTACCAAAGATTTTATACTAAATATACTAAAGGAAATAGAACAATTTTTATAAGAAATCCAACCCTAATGTTAAAACCTGTTCATATCTACTTAGTTCCAAATATCACAGCAATTGTACCCTTTGACCTCACTCAAATCATTACATTGTTAAAACAAAAAATACCAATTAGTATAGTACGTGTAGTTATTAATATTACATGGTGTTACTAAATAACTAGTTGCAGTAGGTCAAATTGGTGCATTCCTAATATAAATTAAAAGTCAGGATTCATGATTAAGTTAAACTTGCTAGTTCATAACTGGATTTTTTTTTCTTTACTGTTTATTAAGAAATGTGTCACAGATGCACTGACCACTATATAGCAGTGCTCGGCATTTACAAACCATGGGTCTATGCAGTTTATTTAGCTCATTAAACCAATTCAAATGGACCAAAGCATGGTAACCTTACTCTTCTGGGCGATTGGGGTCTGCATTAGATATCGAACCTGCCACCACTTCAATTGGTGGAAGCATAGCATGTAATCCACGTGCCATCACTGTCTTTGCTGTTCCACGCTTACCTGAGATGGCAATACCTCCTATCTCACGATCAATAGCCCCAAGAAGTAGTGCTGTTTTTATTGCATCCTTTTCAGCAAAAGGATAAAAAGGTTAAAATAATCATTTTGAACTAATGATACATATTAAAATTTTAAAAAATGTAGCAAAAATCCATCTTGTCTAAAAGTATACAGAGATGCAGATGACAAAAGTAGAGGAAACTCCCAAAAGAGAGTTTACATAAAATATGTAAAATTTTATATGCTTGCATTAAAAAATATAATTCATTTTCTTTGCTTTGGTGGTTTGGTCAAGTACAGAGACAAAATAGTAATCCCTATGAGCATATCAGGCTAACTATAACAACCAGTAAGGTTTATTGGCATATGGTTCTTGTAAGGTTGACAAATAACAGATTGCATAAAATTGTTTAAAAATAAATAGGTAAATAATTATGTAAAGTAACCATTATGATTACCAGTATGAAACTTTAGGTGGTCAAGCTAGGTGGAGATGGGAATTGGTTTATAATTAGGCCTCACTGACAATAAGGAAAAGTTTCTGGAGAAACAGATTGTCAATATTTAAGCATGATCTGACAATATTTACAATTAGGCCTCACTTACCATTGAATCCAATCTCCAACTCTATCACAAGAAATCTTTAATTTCAAGAATTTTGCACACAATTGGGCTTTTTCTGCTTAATGCAATGCATAATTTATTCCACAAACACCAAAAATGTGGTGTCTACTGAAGCCATTTTGGCAGAGTTTTGGTTTGTCTAGTTTAAGAAAATCTTGTACTATCCAGTACAGTACTTTAAGCAAGTTCAGTAACAGAAAGCATTATGTTTCATTTCATTTCATATAAATGTCATCTAGGAAAAATGATTTTTTTTTGTAACAAATGCAAATGACCAATTAATATTATAAATAACATTCTACACTTATAAGTACTTATGTCACATCCTGGATTATTATTATTTTTTTATATATATCTTTTCACATATTTAGGCCAAGATAAACATCACTTTATTCATCATTCATAAACATTTATTATAATTTATTTATTACAATCCATTTATTCATTGAATCATAAAAAAAGTAAACATAGTGATATTAACTTCAAAAATCATCCAAGTGGCTCTGCCTAGCGGTAGAGGAAGGTCCGCTCTCCACTAGAATCCGATTTAGTACTAGAGGGAGGCTGCTCTGAAAATCAAAAACAAAGAAAATTCAGCAACGCTGAGTAGGAACCCCAAAAGTCAACTCAAAATGTATACATGATCAAAATTCAATCAATCATCCCATTAGCGTATATCAAGTACCCGAAGGAGCACTCCCCCAACAGCCGATGGAGAGGCTTTATCCTACGGGATGAGTTTGTGTTCTCTCAACAGCGGATGGAGGCAAACTCATATCACACTCCCAATAGCGGATGGAGTGGTGTCCCACACCCGCCAAAGTGGGGACACGTTCCTCCCAACAGCGGATGGAGGAACCGTCTAGCCGCCACGTCTAACGGCCCGCTAATCCCCGAAGGGAATCGCCCTACCTGCTCTCGACAGGAAAATAATATAATCTCACACTAGTCATGTCCATTTTGGGATGAAATAACATATTTAAAACGTTTCTTTCAAATATCATTAATATCAAATAATATAAATTAGCCCTCAATTGACTTGAACTCTAGTTTAATCGATTCAATTGAACTCGATTTACTAGAGCCTAACTGAACTAATCTCTAATCCTTATTTAACTGGTCTGGAACCACCCTAGACTAGTATAATTTAGACCATATTAAGTTCAATTTAGGTTAAACTAACTTGAATAAGTCAATCAATTCGGAATCACCCTGAATTGATCTAGACTAATCAAGTCTAGTTTAGTTCAATCAATATTTGGGCTCAAGTTCAACAATAATATTGGGCTAAATTGAGCCAGTCCATCTACTGGTCATGTGCATTATATATGATTGAGCATGCATTACACAAAACTGGCCCAGCCCTAGCCCATGGACTAGTCATGTGCGTCGCATGTGACCGCCCATAATGGTTGGGCAGGGGTAGCCTACGGGCCAAGGCCTAACCCGTTGGTTGGGCCTGGCCTGTGAGCAATTTCATTCCAATTATTGTTCAATTTCATATCATAGCATATACCTATTAACAATATAAATAAAAACATAATAATGCAATAAAAGATAAATGAGGGGAAAAACTTTAATACAAGGAAATAGCATTCTAAATTTGACTAGAAATCATAAGACATTAAAAGAGAGACTGGGAGATAATTTTTAATACAAGGAAATAGCCTTCTAAATTCAAATAAAAATCATGTTTTTAATACATATAAAATTTCAACATATTCTAGTCATATTTTAAATCATTCAGAATAATATATTTTAAATTTCAGATCAAAGAATATCAAAAAAGGATTTTAGATAACATATTCTAGTCTAACAAGATTTTAATCCAGACAAGATTAAAGATAAACTGTAATACAGAAAATATATCATATAAAACATATACATTTTTAACATATTTAATTCTACAAAAAAAACCTTAATCATGGGTCAAAGAATATTATGAAAACTTTAACTGATTACTTTAATATAAAAATTTTGACATTTAAAGAATTGATACACATTTTTTTAAACTATAAAACTTTCAACATTTAAAGAATCAAAATAGAAGCTAAAACTTTTAAATTTAAGAAAGGTAGGAAAACCTACCTCTCGTCAACAGGGTGTAACTCCTCGTTCTCTTGTCAACAGGGTGTAACTCCTCGTTCCTCCCGCTGCCAGGCTCGATTAGGTGAGGAACGAAGGAGAGAAATCTCTTCCCTTTAAATAAGAGGAGGTGAGCCTCTATTAAGGGAAATTCATTTTAATTTTCGTATGTATTTAATATAAATTATTTTTATTTAATATACTAACAAATATGATATCATCATATTTGGAATACTTAATAGTTATTTCCTTAATTCATATCAACAAACAAGGAAGTAGATTAAGATTTTCTTAAATTATAATAACAAGTAAGGAAATAAAATCAATTCCTAACTTAAATATTTGATTTGATTACAACTTATGTTACATGCAATGTAATCGTTGACTTTTTTATACATTGACAACTTTGGCAAAGTAGCAGCTCAGGTGTCAATTGTGTCAGTAACTGTTGGTTTCACTTTGAGAAAGGGATAGCCATAAAGAATAATGAAAAAACAAACAGTATGTCCCCTATATTCCTCTATTAGTACATTTTCCTTTGCTTTTCTAAATTTTTATATTTTTTTTCTTTTTTTTCCTTGATCAGTAATATTCTCTTACCTACCTATGAAAGTTTAGAAGTACCATGCATCTAGAGTAGTCCTGCTTTTACCGGGAACCGAAGTTAGGAGGCAAACAATGATTTGACAAATAGTTGGCACCATATGCTAAATACACAGATAATCAGAGGAAAACCGAAAGTTCGGAGAAACAGAGAGACAGACAGACAGAGAGAGAGAGAGAGAGAGAGAGAGAGAGAGATCTTTCCAAAGCATTTTACATGTGGTTGTTAGGAAGTCTTTGTAGAAAAACTTCATCAGCGCTTAAGATGTGATCTAGCCAATCACAAGGCAGCATGAGCCTTGGGAAAGTCATGCTGGCTCTTACCGTATAGAGTGGAAGTAAGATCATGATGACCATTGCTTTTAAGGCATGCAAAGAGAGTTTAAAAAGAGTTCTTATATCTTTTTGTTTCTCTTGCTGAGGTGTTTATAATCTTTTTTAGTACTTTTTCTTGTTGATCTTGTGATCTCAATCATCAGAACATTTTTCTTATATAGAACTCTTGTCAATTCAGAGAGAAAATAGTATCCTATTTCTCAAACAATAAATGTCTTCTATTAAAAGATGCAACCAACCACTAGGCTTAAGTCCAAAATGCATCTCATCAAAATAAGATTTATATGTTAACATTATTCTACAATATATAATAAATAAAGGTAAACAGAGTGTCTTTGAAGACTGATTGATGTTTTAACCATTTATATCCTACATTTGTCTGAATGATTTACTTCGTCTATCTCTTCAAGAAGCAAACAAGAGGCTCCACAAAATTTTACATAGATAATAATATAAAAGCTAATCATATAAAATTTTACATAGATAATCATATAAAATTTTACACAGATAATCATATAAAACTTTACATATTCTAGCATGCTAAGTTGCAATATTTATTACACATGCAAAATTTTCAAGGGAAAAAATCTTGTAACATACCATGCTAACATTTTTGTTGTATTTGACATTGAAACTCTATCTGAACAGCAGTCCACAAAGATAAACTTTGCCTTCAGAGAAAATTGTTTCAAGAATATTGTTTATCATCTCCTCCATTTAAGTCTTAGGTACTGTTATTTAAATTCAGTAAATCCACATCATCTCCCATTCTGTATGAACCTACCCTAAAGTACCAACTCTTGTTGTGAAAACTTTTCCTTTTGGTACCATATCAATTTATAGATGCAAGCTGCTTATACCAATAGTTTGATAACCTAAAAGTTTCCTGGTTCTCTCCAAATCTTGAAAAACATAAGCATCTTGTCCCCATTCTTTGTAAATAATTATGTCAAGATACTATCCAAAGATTCATGTTCTTTTAACACAATCACAATGCTACTGAGACCAGAATTTTTTGTGATGGTACAAAATTGAAGTACTACCAGCAGTTACCAGTAGAGAAATTCTCACTTAACAAGTTTAAGAAGGGTAACATAGATGTCTATGCTACCAGCAGAATGACAAATCATATTTTCTTTACCAAATTGCAAAAAATTACGATATTGTACATTGCTATCCTCCAGATGGACATTGTACCGTCATCTAGTTTAGTCCTGTTATTGCTGTATATTGTGGCCAAGAAAGAAGCAAGGATAGGGATAACTAGGGCCGGTCTCTGATGGGTCTCTAGACAGGCAAGCATTCAGAAAACCATCTTCACAAAGAATTAGTAGGTGCAAAATTTCAGTGGCCTCTAACCTAATGTCGAACTAGATTCTATACGACCAACATCCCAGCAGAACACTAACCAGCAAAACCGTAGTTTGCATGATTCATCTTGATAAAATACAAGAAGACACTGCCCTAACAATTGTCAATCTGGAAGAAGCAAAAATATGCCACAATCCCGAAGGGTAAAAAGAAATAATGAAAGAACAAAAGAAGCATTTGAATGCTGAGAATCTGTGTAGAATAGGGAACTCGTGAACCTGCCCAACCACAGCGGCCAAGGGGAAGAACTGCCTTCCATATTCCGCGCTGTCGATGGGCTTCTGTTCCGTTGCGGAGACAGCACCGTTGCTGGAGTCGATCGTCGCGGCGGCCGAGGCGACGATGAAGCGGCGAGGGGACGGCCGGCCTGCGGCTGCCTTACGAGGGCAAACGGATCTCTTGGTAGAGGGGAGAAGAGGCCTGAAAGATGAAGGGAAGATGATGGACTTCGAGAGAATGAAAGAGGAGGCGGCGGCGGCAGCAGCAGCCATTTGTGAGCTCTGCTAGATAGAATGGCCGAATGAGTCACTGTTATCAGCCTCCTCTTATCTTGGTTTGTTCTCTCGCGGCCTCGGTCGCCTTTCCCGGGCAACTCTCTTTTAGCTCTTCGTGACCAATGGCAGCACAACACGTCACGGAATGAAAAATAGAATCGTTCCCTTCGAGCCGAGTCATAACAGAACCGTTTCATCGACCCGAATCGCCTCGGAGATGGACCGGCGGATCAATCGTCCGGTTCGGATCGCAAGTTTAATACGATTTATAAAATATTATATGTTATATATAAAATAAAACAAAAAACAGATCATTTACTTTTTGATTTATTTCTTCGTTCTGTCATCTTTTATTCTTATTCACTTTCTTTGGTGTTGTTGCTTATTTGATCCTTTTTGTTTTATTTTTGGTCTAAGGATACGTTTCTTATTTTCATCCACATAATGTTATTAATAAAAAAGGTTTATTAAAAACAAAATTTCCAGTTGATCAACAAAAAAAAAAGTTTTCTTGATGGATTGAATGTAAAAACTTTTAGAATAGGAATATAATGTTCGGGTTTAAAATGGATATAATATCGAAAAACCATTCTTTATAGGGATACTTAATTGTTATTAATTGGGTGCAGTCAAGAGTTCCATATAATACAAAGTTGTAAAGAGAGAAGAATCGAAAGGCTTGGTCAATTTTACGAAAACAATTTGTTATTTGGAACGCTATGGATATGCCTCCAAACAAAAACCGGTAGCAAAAGAGATATAACTTATATAGTAAATGCCCAAGACACAGAAACAATTATCTTACATAGTTTTTAAGGCTAAAATGAAAGATATATCTAACTTTATCAGTGAACCACAAAAAATCATTTATCACCCAAGAGTGACCTAGGCATATCGATCTCCCTTGGTATTGAAAGGTATCAAACCAAGAATAAAACTAATTGTCAAAATCGATATAAGTGTCTCTGCTCCCAAATGAGAAATATAGTGTTGAGAAATACATGTTAATCAATTTGATTAATACTATTAAATCTTAGATTTTGATGATGAAATCAATTGATAAAGTTATGATCTAATAAGTATTTGAGTGATGTAGGACTAATTTTGATCATACAAAAATAAATTGATTGAAGTAGGAAGAATCAGACTTTAGGCTTAAGAGCATCATATCAGAGATTAGATGTCGGGCCAGAGGATTGGTCAACGTATCGGAAGATAGACTTCATGCCATGAGTTCAAGCATTGAGCTAGAAGGATCGGGCATTGTGCTTGGAAGATCGGATGTTGTGGGAGGTCAAAATGCCGATGGATCGGGCAGTACACCAAAGGATAGAATGATGTATCAAAGGTTCGGACAAAGGTAGTATGCAGCCTTGGTTGAGAGCACCACCTTGCTGCTCTCGGCCTAGCTAAAAGCTACAAGGAGCTCTCGACCATGGGGTGGCAACCCTTGTAGCAAAGTTTCCTAGCTACTAGGGGCACCCCTGGCTACTAGGGTTTCTTGGTCGTAAGGGTTACCTTAGTGGCCAAGACTCTTGGCTGCATGGGGCAAGTTGGCAACCTAGGTTTCCTGGCCGCCCATGCTAACCCTGTAGCTAGGGTTTCCTAGCTACATAGGTAACCTTAGGGGCCAAGGATCTCTAACCGCCCAAGGCAGTCCTACAACCAGGGTTTCCTAGCCGCATGGGGCACCCTAAGGTAGGGTATCCCAAAGGGCTACAAAATAATTAATTAAATAATTTAATTAATGATTATTATTATTATCTAGTAGTCTTACATGATGATGTATACATGTGATGTGTATAGAAGATGATCATAGATCATGTAATGTGATGTATGTGTATTATGATTATTATTATTATTGGAGCCTACGAGCCTCTATTTTTTTTTTCTCATTCATTGTCGGACTTGCATGCTTATGATTATATTGTAATTATATAAGGAGGTGCAACGAAAGCATAAAGGTGATAGTAGACCCACGAGGTCAAAACAGACGATCACGACATATGGAGATGCGTCGAGATATTGATGGAACCGACAAGGACGAGATGGACGATCATAATCAATGGAGATATACCGAAGCACACATAGATCATGATGTGAGTGATTGGGCCTATTGGCTCGAGCTTAATTACATTATGGTATGATCTATGATCATCTAGTATGATTGCTCATATGATGTGTAATTTCTTGTATATTTACTAGATATGTATATATATTTGTATGCGATATAGACATATATATATTAAATATGTATGTGTGTGACACGTCAGAGACCGAATCAAAATCTCCTCTCTCGATAATATTAAGTCGGTAAATGTGAAACAATTAAAATGACCCATGTGGCCTTTCATCGTTATAGAGAGAAATCGATTCCCGACATAGGTTGAGTTGATCGAGTCCCTCGAGGCTCAATTATATCATAATTTGATATCTTGCCTATCACATAAAGATGTCACTAATAATCTGATGACGTGGTATGCTTAGTCGAGTCCCTCGAGGGCATATCATTGAATCGGACTTATCTTATAACGATGGTGATGACTTAACTGAACATCATGGTTAGTCGAGTCTCTTGAGGCCATGGTAGTTCGGAGGTTGAATATGATGGGAATCATAAAGAGTTATGATCGACAAGAGTTGCCTAGCCTTTTAGGCTTAGCATGTTGGTCGTGTCTCTCAAAGTTATGTTAAGATATTAATTAGATCCCGATCCCCACTAGAGATTCGTTGGGTGTCTCCGATTCATATACAGGAGAGAGTTGTGTGTTTCATAAGAAAATAATAGGAGTATATTAAGATAAAAGTTCATATCTTGATTGTTTACTTTTTACAAAGTCTGCATATTATTTATTTATGCTCCATATTTATTTTCAGAAAATATTGCTTTTAAATCTCTTACATGACATCTTTGATGTCAACCATCATATTGGTCCAAATTATACGAATTGGCTTCTCAACCTAAGAATTATTCTCATAATAGAGAAGATCACATATGTCTTTAATATAGTGATTGTTAGAATCAAGAGCACTAAGAGGGGGGGGTGAATTAGTGCAGCGGAAATCTTTCTACGATTAAAACTGCGTTCGTACGATAAAAGTGATTTCGGTGTGAAAGCCGATTCTAAGATTACTTTAACTTAAGATCAAGCGAGATGACGTTAAAGTAAATCTATGAAGGCAGTTTGCAGTTATGATGGAAATCAGAATATAAGCGCAAACTGAAATACGACGTTCGTACGATAAAAGCGATTTCGGTATGAAAGCCGATTCGTAAACCACTTTAACTTGAGATGAAGCGAGATGCAGTTAAAGCAAAGATATAAAGGCAGTTTGCAGTTATGATGGAAATCAGAACGTAAGCGCAAACTGAAATATGATGTTCGTACGATAAAATTGATTTGCGTCTAAACGCCGATTCAGAAAGCACTAAACTTTGAAACACATTCGTAAAAGCACAGAAGGCAGCAAGCTATTGAGGAGGTTTGCAGTAAAGATAAGATGCTCAAAGTAAATGCAAACCGAGATTTAGAGTGGTTCGGTCAATCTTGACCTACTCCACTTTTGGCTTCCTCCACCGACGAGGTCACCGACGTCAACTAGAGGCCTTCCTTCAATAGGCGAAGGCCAACCACCCTTTTACAGTTTCACTCCTTTTGACGGGCTTAGGAGACAACCCTTACAGAATTTCCTTTCCTCTCTTAACAGATTAGAACTTGGAAGAAAAGAGGAAGAAGAACTTTCAACTCATACAACACTTTTGAGCTCTAAAAATCACAAAGTAAAATCAGAATTTCGGTGGTTTCTGGGTGCCCTTTCAGTGCTGAAAGGGTGGGGTATTTATAGGCCCCAACCTACTTTGAATTTGGAGCTCAAAGCTGTCAATTCCTGGAATTCCGGGATCTGGCGGTTGCACCGCCTAGTAGAGCTCGATGACTGAGCCTCTGGGCGGTGCCACCTCCTGTCAGGGGCGGTTGCACCTCCTGCCATAGCACCGCTCAGTCAGAGCTCAGAGACCGAGCCCAAACGGTGCCACCTCCTGTCAGGGGTGGTTGCACCTCCTGCCAGAGCTCGAAGACTGAGCTCAGGCGGTGCCACCGCCTGGTAGAAATCAGGGTCCGAATGGGTTGATCCATTCGGCCCAATTTGGATTTTTTAAGGGCCCAATTGCCCCAAGATTAAGTTAATGGGATCACCTCCCATTTTCAACTTAATCATTTTGCTAACTATGATATTTCCTAAGACATTTGCTGCAACTTGCTCCGGTGCGTCAATTGCTTCTTCCGGCGAACTTTCGTCGATCATCCGATGAACCCTCGGTGATGCTCCTGCGGACTTCCGGCAAACTCCTGGACTTGCGATGATCCACTTGGCGAGTTCCGACGAGCTTCTTTGGCAAGCTCATGGACTTCTCGGATTTGTTCCCGTAGAACCTCCGATGACTGTCCGAACTTCTATCGAACTCTCGAACTCCCAACGTGATCATTGTCTTGACTCCGGCGCAACTCCTGCTGCATATCTTATTTTCATCGTAGTTAATCCTGCACATTTATCTCAACATATAGATTAGATAACAAATGACAATTGACTTCATCATCAAAATCTGAGATTCAACAGTGATATCTACACCCAAGGAGGGGCAAGCGAGGATGAGATCACTTGTTATGTGAAGTATATATATGACTTCATTCTTGCTCAGTGTTATATGTGGGGCTCCATGACTCCCGAGTTACAGAGACAACATGAAAAGATGGATGCTAGATCTATTCTCCTATATCTTCATAAATTATTTGAAGAATAGGGAAAGACTCAACAATATAAGATATTCAATAGTTTTTTCCACGCTACGATGACTAAGGGGACACCAGTTCAGAACCATGTCCTTAAGATGATTGAGTGGATAGACAAACTCACAGGTCTAGGAATGGTCATAGTGGATAACTTATGTGTTGATCTTGTGCTTTAGTCCATACGAGATTTCTTTTCTCAATTCATCAAGAATTTTAATATGAACAAGCTTGAGGTGACTCTCATGAACTCCTCAATATGTTGAGGGAGGCTGAGATCACTATCAAAAAAGAGAAGCCAATTCTCTATGCTAGTGAGATTATAAAGAAAAGAAAGGTAGAAAAGTCCCTTAAGAAGGGCAAGGGCAAAGGCAAACCGGGTAAAGCAAAGGTTGCTAAGAAGGACCCGACAAAGGACAAAGGCCAGTGCTTCCACTATGGCAAAGACAAGTACTGGAAGAGGAACTACAAAGAGTACCTTGCAGAGAAGGTGAATCAGAAGCTTGAAGAAGCTTCAAGTATATTCATGATCAGTCTCCATTTGTTAGATTCTTATAATAATACATAGGTATTGGATACCGGTAGTGCTTATCATATCTGTAATTCGTTACAGGTTCTAGAAAAACCTAGAAGATTAGCGAGAAGTGAGATGAACCTCAAGATAGGTAATGAAGCAAAAGTTACTGTAGTGGCTATTGGTAAGATCACCATACATCTACTTAGTGGAGCTATTATTGCATTGAATGCATGCTATTTTATTTCTTTTATTATCAAAAAATATTATTTACATTTAATATTTAACAGTTAGTGGATATAAATTAGTTTTTTAGAATAATAATTATTTAATATTATTAGATGATAAGATCATCACGAGAAGAACATTGCATAATTGTTTGTTTATGCTAAACACTACTCTACACATTATGAATATAAATATATTCAAGAGAAAATAAGATGAGGTGAACTATGCATACTTGTAGCATTGTAGGCTAGCTTATATTCATGATGGAAAGATTCAAAAGTTATTAAAGGATGGATACCTAGATGTATTCGACTGAGTCATATGCAACTTACGAACGTTGCCTTCGTGGAAAACTAACCAACTCTCTATTTAGTAGAACTAGAGTGAGATATTGAGTTTTTGAAACTTATACATAGTGATGTATGTGGTTCCATGTCAACTCAGGTCATATATGGTTACTCATACTTCACTATTTTTATTGACGATTTCTCTAAGTAAGGACATATGTACTTGATGAAGTATAAGTCTGAAGTCTTCGAGAAATTTAAGGAGTATAAGAATAAAGTAGAGAACCAAACTAGAAAGAGTATCAAGACTCTTCGATCAAACTAAGAAGATGAGTACTTGAGAGTACAGAGTTTACCCAATTCCTCAAGGACCGTGAGATTCTATCCTAGTGGACACCTCCTTATACCGTTGAATCTCGGATTTTGATAATGAAACCAATTGATAGTGTTAATCTGATCTATATTTTGAGTGACGTAGGAAGCTTCGATTAAGGAGAGACAATTAAAGCAAGAAGAATCATGTTGGGCCGAAGAAAAACATGTTAAAAGATTGGACATTGTGCTGAAGGATTGGTCGACGTATTGATAAAAGGCTTCGGGCCATGGGTTCGGGTATTGAGCTAAGAAGAGCAGAAATTGCATCAAGGAAATTGGAGTTGCGGAGGTCAACTAGCTAATTGGGCAATAAGCCGCAAGAGAGGACGATGCGTTGAAGAATCGGATAAAGCATCGATGAACCAATGACATGCCGGACAATATTTAATTCAAGCTTTGTAATAATTATCTAGATTGAAGTAGGTTTTAAGTGTGCAGGATTAACTATGATAGTAATTAAGGCATAAAGCAAAATGAAGTCCCGGAGTCAAGAACGAGATTTTGTTGAGAGTTCGAGAGTTCGTTGAATGTCCAAGCGTTCGTCGGAAGTTCTGCCGGAATTGATTGAGAAGTCTAGGAGCTTATTAAGAAGATCGTTGTGAAGTCCAGGAGCTTGCCGAGAGTCTGTTGGAACATTACCAAGAGATCATCAGAAGTTCGTTGGAAGATCGCCGGAAGCTCACTTGGAAGAAACCTAGACTAACCGGACTTGATTTGCTTAGTGTATGTCTTAAAATTTATGGTTAGCATATAATTGGGTTAGAATTGGGCTAACTCAATTAGGGGCCAATTGGGCTCAAGTTTGGGCTGTGTTGGACCAAGAGAAAGGCGCAAACAATGACCAAATAGGTGGAACCATCGTGGCACAATCTTCGAGACTATGTCAGGTGGTGGTACCACCGAGACATAGTCTCCGAGACTGTGTCAGGTAGTGGTACCACCCAAACACAGTCTCCGAGAGACTGTCAGGTGGTGGTACCGCCCAGCACAAGCGGTGGTATCGTTAGGACCTGGGAAACCTAGGATAAGACACTTTTAGGCTCCAAGTTTGAATCCACTTGAGGCCTATAAATACCCCTCTCATTCCTAGTTAATACACACAAGAATTGAGAGCAAAAAAGGAAGAAAATGCTTTTGTAATCTTGTGTGAACTCCTCTCAAACTCTAAGTGTTAGTGTGGTTTAAGAGAGGAGTAAGTGGGGGTTGTAAAGGTTCTCTCCTAAACTTGTCAAAAGGAGAATTGAATTGTAAGGGTAGTTGATCTTCACCCATTGAAGGAAGATCGCTAGTGGATACCGGTGGCCTCGATGGAAGAGAAATCAGGAGTGGATGTAAGTCACGACGACCGAACCACTATAAAACTTGGTTTGCATTTCTATTCTTGCTATTTATCTTCACTGCAAACTGCCTTATTTGTTTTACTTCCATTATGCTTACAAACATGTTTTTAAGTTAAATATATTTCCTATACAGGCTTTGTCGATATCGATTTTAATCGAATGAAAGTTTTTCAAAACCGACGTTTTTATCTACTGCACTAATTCACCCCTTTGTGCCAACTCGATCCTAACAGTTGGTATCATAGCTATAGTTTTTCTTATTTAGTTTAACACCTAAGAGAAATGACTCTTTTCAAATTTTAAGAGGGTTACTCTATCATTCGTCCTCCCATATTCAATGAAATAAACTACACATATTGGAAAACTCAAATGAGAGTTTTCTTGATTTCTTTAGATTTCAATATTTGTAATATCATTGAAAACATATTTCAAAAGTCTTCTCTTCCAATGAACGATCGGAATGATTTGGAGAAGAAGACTTTTTCTTTAAATGCTAGAGCTATGAATGCTATATTGTGCGCCTTAGACAAAAATGAATTTAATCGGCTTTCTATTTGCGAAATGACTTTTGACATTTGGCACACACTCGAAATCAAACACGAAGGCACTGTTTAATCTCAGATTTTGATGATGAAGTCAATTGTAATTTATTTGATCTAATCTATATATTGAGAAAAGTGTACAGGATTAACTACGATGACAGTAAGACATAAAGCAGGTGTTGTGCCGGAGTCAAGATCGAGATCTCATTGGGAGTTCGAGAGTTCCACGGAAGTTCGAACGTTCGTCGAAAGTTCTACGGGAACTAACCGAGAAATCTAGGAGCTTACCATAGAAGCTCATCGGAACTCGCCAAGAAGATTATCGCAAAGTCTAGGATCTTACCGGGAGTCCGCCAGAGCATTGTCGAGAGTTCGTCGGATGTTCGTCAGAAGTATGTCGGAAGCTCGCTGGAAGAGCAATTGACGCACCGGAATAAGAAGTGCAATAAACATGTCTTAATTATCGTAGTTAGAGCATAAATTAAGTTAGGATTGGGAGATAATCCCACTAACTTAATTATGGGCCAACTAGGCCCTTAACAAGGTTGAATTGGGCCGAATTGAGCACCCAATTTAGCCCCTGAAAACATGGCCGACGGTGGCACCGCCTGAAAGGCAGTGTCCATGGTTTTCCGGACAATGGTACCATCAGCAGTAGTGCTGCCAGCGGTGGTACTACCCCTGTTCGGTGGTGGTACCACCCAGAGTCAAATCAACGGCGGTAGTACCGCCAGTATCCCAGATTCCGGGGATGTTACACATTTTGGCTCCAATTTTGAAGCCATTGAGGCCTATAAAAATCTCATCATTTTCTGCATGAAAGGGCACGAAACCTATTAGCATAATCTTGAGTTCTTGAGTCTTAAAGTGTTGTAAAAGTTAGAGTTCTCCTTCATCTCTTAGCCTTATAACCATCCAAGAAAGAGGAGTTAGACTTATAAGGGTTCATCTCCTAAACCCAAGAAAAGGAGACCTTGTCGGAGGAGGAATCTGAAAGTGGATGTAGGTTACATTGACCGAACCACTCTAAATTCTGGTTTGCTTTTCATTAGTGCAATTTACTTTAACTATAATTTTTTTTATAGCAACCTACTTCTCCTCCTCATCTTGCTTATGCTCTCATACGTTTCAAGTTACTATCCTTTCGATTCGAATTTCATCGAACGTATGAAATATTTTATACGAAAATCGAAGAAATTTTCGCTGCACTAATTCACCCCCCCTCTTAGTGCTGCTCTTGATCATAACAATTGGTATCAGAGCAAGGTTCACTCTCATTTGGTTTTAAACCCAAGAGAGATGACATTTGCCGATAACTAAGAGGGCCATTCAATTATACGTCCGCCCATGTTCAATGGGACGGATTACATATATTGGAAGACTAGAATGAGGATCTTCCTAATTTCAATAGATTTTGAGCTTTGGAACGTTGTCGAAAATAATTTTTAAAAGTCTTCTCTTCCAATGAACAATTGGAATGAGTTGGAGAAGAAGACTTTTACTTTAAATGCCAAGGCTATCAATGCCTTATTTTGTGCATTAGATAAAAACGAGTTTAATCGAGTATCAGTTTGTGAAATAGATTTTGATATTTAGCACACACTCGAAGTGACTCATAAAGGCACTAGTAGAGTGAAGGAGTCAAAAATTAATTTTTTAGTACATTCTTATGAGTTATTTCGAATGAAACCGAGTGAGACCGTTGGAGACATGTACACCCGATTTACGGATGTCATTAATGGTCTAAAAGGATTTGGTAAAGGTTTCTCGAATTTTGGACTAGTTAATAAGATTTTAAGTTCCCTTCCAAAAAGTTGGGATCCTGAAATAACGATCATTCAAGAGGCCAAAGATCTAAATAATTTTCCTCTTGAAGAACTAATTGGGTCACTAATGACTTATGAAATGATATGTAAAGCTCATAGAGAGCTTGAGGATACCCTTCCAAAGAACAGGAAGGACATAGACTGAGAACACAAGAAGACCACTTGAAAGAAAACTCAAGTGATGAGGACTTTGATGATAACTTGACACTCTTAATAAAGAAGTTCAAAAGATTCATAAAAAGAAATAAATTTAAAAATGATACTAAAAATAAATTTGAACCTAAGAAAAAACAAGTGATATGTTATGAATGCAATAAGCTAGGACACTTCAAGAGTAAATGTCCTCCTTTCATGAATTATTAAATACTTTTCATGATTTATTTGATGAATGTAAATTAATTAGTAGAAAATATAAATTGTTAAAAAAGGAGCATGCTTCTCTTGTTAATGATTTCGATAGTTTAAAAGTCGAGCACAATAATAGTTTAGCTCCATGTACGAAATGGTGATGAACTAGAAACATTTAGAAAAGACAACTTGCTACTCAAGGAAACCTTAAAAAAATTTGAGGTTGGTAGCAATTCCTTGAACATGATCCTTGCCAACAAGGGTCACGTTCATAGAAAAGGTGGAATTAGATTTGTGAGTAGTTCTCACCAAAATCTAACCACCTTTGTTAAAGGCCCTACTTTGCATATCTCACCCCGAAAAAATATAACTTTTGTTACAAATTTGGGCATATAGTTTATCATTGTCCATTCAAGAAATGTAGTCCACATAAATTAATTTGGATTTCTAAAAGTACCTCAAATGACTCAATGCAATATGATAAACTATGTAGATCAATTTTTGAGGCACCCAAGGTCAAATTGGTACCTAAAAATCATCTCTTTTTGTAAAAAAATGTACCATCACAAGCTAGAAGTAAGAGATGGTACCTTGATAGTGGATGCTCAATGCATATGACCGGAGATCCATCTCATTTCTCTAAGCTCACTAGCCTAGATGAAGGATATGTCACATTCGGAGACAACAACAAGGGTAAAATAATTGGCAAAGGAATCATAGGTAACAAATTCAACCTTCTTATTAAAGATGTATTGATAGTTGATGGTTTAAAGCATAACCTTTTGAGTATTAGTCAATTATGTGATAAAAGATATATCATTAGATTTGAATCTAATGTTTATATTATTAAAAAATAATACAAAAACACATATATGATTGCCCTAAAATAAAATAATGTATACACTATCGAGATTAATGATCTTTGTAATTAAATGTGCTTTTCTGTTTTGAGTGACGATGCTTGGCTTTGGCATAGGAGATTAGGTCATGCTAGTATGAATCTAATCTCTCAAATTTCATCTAAAGAACTTGTAAGAGAAATTCCTCATATCAAGTTCGTGAAAGATAAAAGGTAGCTTCAAACCTAAGAACTAAATAAGAACCTCTAGACCTTTGCAATTGATCCATATGGACTTGTTCGAACCAATTATTACAACAAGCCTAGGAGGTAGCAAATATGCATTTGTTATCATGGATGATTATAGTAGATACACATGGACTTATTTTTTGGCACACAAAAGTGAACGCTTTAGGTATTTCTCTAAGTTCTGTAAACTTGTTCAATATGAAAAGGGTTTTATGGTTTCGTCAATTCGAAGTGATCACGGTGATGAATTTTAAAACTATGATTTCCAAAAAATTTATGAATCTAATGGATACAACCATAATTTTTCTACTCCAAGAAATCTCCAACAAAATATAGTAGAAAGAAAGAATAGAAACTTACAAGAAATGATAAGAACCATGTTAAACGAACATAACCTACCCAAATATTTTTTAGCCGAAGCCGTAAATATGACATGCTATTTTATGAATAGGGTTCTAGTAAGACCATTACTTTCCAAGACTCCTTATGAGTTGTGGAACAACAAAAAACCTAATGTTTCATACTTTAAAGTTTTCAGATGTAAATGTTTAATTTTGAATGAAAAAGATGCCTTAGGTAAATTTGATACAAAATCCGATGAAGAAATTTTTCTTAGCTATTCCTTTGTTTCTAAAGTATTTTGTATCTTTAACAAAAGAACTTTGATTATAGAAGAATCCATTCATGTTATTTTTAATAAAATTTTCGAAGTCAAGAAAAATGAACTTGATGATGATGTTGATTTTGATGCCTTGAATTTAAATGAAACCCCTTCTCCAAATAGCAATTTGGATGCATCTTCTTCCGAACCTTCTTTACCGAAGGAATGAAGGTATGTAGATGCTCATCCTAAGGAGCTAATTATGGGAGAAACATCAAAAGAGGTTCAAACACATTCTTCTCTTAAAAATTTTTGTGCCAACACTACTTTTCTCTCCTAAATTGAACCTAAATACATTGACGAGGCCATGAAAGATGATTCATGGGTCATTGCAATGCAAGAAGAGTTAAATCAATTTGAGAGAAATGAGGTGTGGAAGCTTGTTCCTAGACCAAATGATCATTTAGTTATTGGTACTAAATGAGTCTTTAGAAACAAGGAAGATGAATTTGGTATCGTGGTTCGAAACAAGGCTAGATTAGTAGCCAAAGATTTTAATCAAGAAGAAGGTATCGATTATGAAGAGACATTCACTCCTATGGCTTGATTAGAAGCCATAAGGATGCTCCTTGCCTATGCTAGTAGTAATAATTTTAAGTTATTTCAAATGGATGTTAAAAGTGCTTTTCTTAATGGCTTTATTTTCGAAAAAGTTTATGTTGAACAACCTCCTGGATTTGAGAATGATAGTCTCCCTAATCATGTGTTTAAATTAACTAAAGCTCTTTATGGTTTAAAACAAGCCCCAAGGGCTTGATATGAGAGACTTAGTTCATTTCTTATTGAAAATAATTTCTCTAAAGGCAAGGTTGATACTACATTATTTATCAAAAATTTTAAAAATAATTTTTTTATTATTCAAATTTATATTGATGATATTATTTTTGGTTCCATGAATGAATCTCTTTGTGAATCATTTGCTAAAAGTATAAGTCTTGAATTTGAAATGAGTTTGATGAGAGAATTAGCATTTTTTTTAGGCTTACAAATCAAGCAACTAAGTAATGACATCTTTCTTAGTAAAACAAAATACACTTTAAAATTGTTAAAAAGGTTTAATATGGATAGCTCAAAAGCTATCAATACTCCCATGAGTACCTCTACTAAGTTAGACATTGATGAAAGTCGAGAAAGCTTTGATCAAAAAGCTTATAGGGGTATGATAGGATGTCTACTATACCTCACCGCAACTAGACCGGATATCATGTTTAGTGTAGGTCTTTGTGTTCGGTTTCAATCTAATCCTAAGATATCTCATCTTAAAGCAGTTAAAAGAATTCTTAGATATCTTAAAGGTACCACTGATATAGGATTATGATATCTAAAATTTGAGAACTTTAAACTAATTGCATATGCTGATGCGGATTTTGCTGGATGTAGATTAGATAGAAAAAGCACATCTAGAACATATCAATTTTTAGGACACACACTTGTTTCTTGGTCTTCCAAGAAACAAAACTCGGTTGCACTATTTACAATCGAAGCTGAGTATATTGCAGCTAGTGCATGTTGTGGATAAGTTATGTGGATGAAAAATACTTTAGAAGATTATAAGATTCATCTCAAAAATATCCCTATAAAATATGATAACACAAGTATAATATGTTTAACAAAGAATCTCATTCAACACTCTAGAACAAAACATATTGATATTAGGCATCACTTTATACGAGATCATTTCACCAATCATGATGTAATATTAGAGTTTATTGATATGAAACATCAATTAGCCGATATTTTTATAAAACCTTTAAGTGAAGAACAATATGATTTTATTAGAAGAGAATTAGGAATGTTAATTTGTCTGAATGCATGAGTTGGTATATTTCTTTTTCGGACAATCTTCTTGAATGGAGCTTTCATGAGTTTATGCCATATCAAGTTCACTTCATACCCTTGCTCCATCACTTAATGATTTTTGATACACTCAATCACTTCATGAATTTCATTGACAAATGTATATCTCGGATTTCACTCTTATGAATTTTTAATGAGAAATGGATTTGATATGATGCTCCTCTCATTATGAAGATTTATTCATAGAATTTATTTTATCCTTCGTAATATGATTCTTTAACATGAATTCCTTCTTAACGAAGGAAGAATTTTTATGAATTCTTTTTTAGATGAACACTTGCAAGAGTAAGGATTTGATTTCACATAAATATCTTCATCCTTATGAAAATTGAAGCATGATTTAATGAAACTCTTTTATCATTTATGACTTGATTCAAATCATTTCACAAAGTTGGTTCTCAATAGATTTTCCTCCTTACTCTCATTCTTCATGAATTTTTACCACACTTGCATTGTTGAATCATTCTCCTTTTTGTTACAACAGAGGGGGAGAAATAATACTAAAATATGGTAAATTGATGACTAATGTATGCAATGTATTTTATCATAGATAGTTGAAATGTTTGCTTGATAAATTTCTTTCATAAGATATCTAGAGCTTAACTTGCTATTTTTACAAATTGATATCTTGCCATAGAATGATAAATTGCTATCTTTGTCATCTTTCATATTTGAAATATCATACCTAAAAAAGGATGTCATGCCTTAACATCATTTTCAGAATGTTAGATCATGATAGGAATCATGATATGCATATCGATAAGTTTAAATGAACTTAACTTATCAATATGTCTTTTGAATTCAAAGGCCTTGAATTCAAGAATGTTTTTTCTCAAGTATGGCATATAGATAGGAGGAGTTAAGGTTAACTCCGTCATCAATTGATTGTCATCATCAAAAAGGGGGAGATTGTTGAATCTCGAATTTTGATGATGAAGTCAATTATAATTTATTTGATCTAATCTATATGTTGAGAAAAGTGTGTAGGATTAACTACGATGGTAGTAAAACATAAACCAAGTGTTGTGCCGGAGTCCAGATCGAGATCTCATTGGGAGTTCGAGAGTTCGACGGAAGTCCGGACGTTCGTTAGAAGTTCTACGGGAACCAACCGAGAAGTCTAGGAGCTTGCTATAGAAGCTCATCGAAACTCGCCAAGAAGATCGTCGCAAAGTCCAGGTGCTTGCCGGGAGTCCACCGAAGCATTGCCGAGAGTTCGTCGGATGTTCGCCGGAAGTACGCCGGAAGCTCGCTGGAAGAGCAATCGACACACCGGAACAAGAAGTGTAGTAAACATGTCTTAATTATCGTAGTTAGAGCATAAATTAAGTTAGGATTGGGAGATAATCCAACTAACTTAATTATGGGCCAACTGGGCCCTTAACAGGGTTGAATTGGGTCAAATTGAGCACCCAATTCAGCCCCTGAAAATATGGCCGGTGGTGGCACCGTCTGGAAGGTAGTGCCCCTGGTTTTCTGGGCAATGGTACTGCCCAAACTGGGCGGTGGTACCACCGGTAGCAGTGCTGCTAGCGATGGTACCACCCCTATTCGACGGTGGTACCGCCCATAGTCAAATCAGCGGTTGTAGTATCACCTAGTAACAACAATGGTATAGCCAGTACCCTAGATTCCGGGGATGTAATACTTTTTGACTCTAATTTTGAAGCCATTGGGGCCTATAAAAACTCCACCCTTTTCTGCATGAAAGGACACGAAACCTATTAGCAGAATCTTGAGTTCTTGAGTCTTAAAGTGTTGTAAAAGTTAGAGTTCTCCTCCTTCATCTCTTAGCCTTGTAACCATCTAAGAAAGAGGAGTGAGACTTATAAGGGTTCATCTCCTAAACCCGGGAAAAGGGGAAAGTGCTGTAAAGAGGTGTTTGGTCTTCACCTATTGAAGGAAGGCCTTTAGTGGATGCTGAAGACCTCGTCGGAGGTGTTAGGATCAAGAGCACTAAGAGGGGGGTGGGGGGGGTGAATTAGTGCAGCGGAAAACCTTCTACGAAAAATAAAAACTGCATTCGTTCGTTAAAAGTGATTTTGGTAAGAAAATCGATTCGTAAATCACTTTAACTTTTGTTTAAGCGAGATGCAGCAAAGATATAAATGCAGTTTGCAGTTATGATTCTAATCAGATAGTAGGCGCAAACTGAAATATGATATTCGTACGAAAAAACTGATTTACGTCTAAATGCTGATTCATAAATCACTTGATTAAGCGAGATAGAGTTTAAGCAAGGATATAAAGGCAGTTTGTAGTTATGATAGAAATCAAAACGTAAACGCAAACAGAAATATGATGATCGTACGATGAAACTGATTTACGTCTAAACGCCGATTTGGAAAGTGCAAAGCTTGAAACCCGATTGTATATGTGCAGAAAGCAGTAAGCTTTAGAGGAGGTTTGCAGTAAAGATAATATGCTCAAAGTAAATGCAAACCGAGATTTAGAGTGGTTCGGTCAATCTTGACCTACTCCACTTTTCGCTTCCTCCACTGTTGAGGTCACCGACGTCAACTAGAGGCCTTCCTTCAATAGGCGAAGGCCAACCACCTTTTTACAGTTTCACTCCTTTTGACGGGCTTAGGAGACAACCCTTACAAAATTTTTTCTCCTCTCTTTAAAGATCAGAACTTGGAAGAAAAGAGGGAGAAGAACTTTTGGCCTTTACAATAATTTTGAGCTCTAAAAATCACAGAACAAGATCAGGATTTCGGTGTATTTTTTGTTGCCTTTCAGTGCTGAATGGGTGGGGTATTTATAGGCCCCAACCCAGTTTGAATTTGGAGCTCAAAATTATCAATTCCCGGAATTCCGGGATCTGGCGGTTGCACCTCCTGACTAGAGCGGTTGCATCGCCTGGCAGAGCTCGAAGACTGAGCCTCTAGGCGGTGCCACCTCTGTCAGGGGCGGTTGCACCTCCTACCATAGCTTGAAGACCGAGCTCAGGCGGTGCCACCTCTTGTCAGGGGAGGTTGCACCGCCCAATCTCGCTCGGAGACTGAGCCCAGGCGGTGCCACCTCCTGGCTGGGGCAATTGCACCACCCAGTCTCGCTCGGAGACTTAGCCCAAGCGGTGCCACCTTCTAGCTTGGGCGGTTCAACCGCCTGGCAGAAATCAGGGTCCGAATGAGTTGATCCATTCGGCCCAATTTGGGTTTTTTAGGGGCCCAATTACCCCAAGATTAAGTTAATGGGATCACCTCCCATTTCCAACTTAATCATTGTGCTAACTACGATATTTCCTAAGACATTTACTGCAATCTTGCTCCGGTGCGTCAATCGCTTCTTCCGACGAGCTTCCGGCGAACTTCCGTCGATTATCCGATGAACCATTGGTGATGCCCCTGCGGACTTCCGGCAAACTCCTGGACTTGCGACGATCCACTTGGCGAGTTCCGACGAGCTTCTTTGGCAAGCTCATGGACTTCTCGGATTTGTTCCCGCAGAACCTCCGACGACTATCCGAACTTCTGTCGAACTCTCGAACTCCCAACGTGATCATTGTCTTGACTCCAGCGCAACTCCTGCTGCATATCTTACTTTCATCGTAGTTAATCCTGCACACTTATCTCAACATATAGATTAGATAACAAATGACAATTGACTTCATCATCAAAATCCGAGATTCAACAATCTCCCCCTTTTTGATGATGACAATTAATTGATAATGGAGTTAACTTTAACTCGCCCTGTCTATATGCCATACTTGAGATAAGTCATTCTTGAATTCAAACCCTTTGAATTCAAGAGACATATTGATAAGTTAAAATTATTTAAACTTATCAATACTCCCATCATGATT
The DNA here is from genome assembly GCF_036884655.1 of Musa acuminata AAA Group. NCBI lineage: Eukaryota > Viridiplantae > Streptophyta > Magnoliopsida > Zingiberales > Musaceae > Musa > Musa acuminata. The sequence continues at coordinate 17,766,092 of NC_088334.1, read as the reverse complement.
CCCATCATGATGTATCTCTCTGAAGATGATGTCAAGGCTTGACATTCATTTTCAAATTTCACATTTCAAGTTTGAATGATGGTAATAGTAGCAATTCATCATATATCAACATGTAAAACTACGAAGTAAGATTTTGATATCATTACATGATGCACACATTTCAAATGTTTTAGTAATTATTGCATTTCATGGTAAGATATCAATACGTAAAATTACGATGCAAGTTTTTTTGATATCTTGACATGATACAAACAAGGCATAATGCAAATTATAGCAATCATAGCATATATTCATATATCTCTTGGTGATGCAAGCATGGCATTAATACTCATATATTTCTCCCCCTTTGTCATCAACAAAAAGCATGGTAATTGTGATAGTAGGAGAACAATAAGCAAATTTTGAGCATAAGTGTGATAGTTGTTCATGCCTTTACATGTTATTTTCCAAGCATATAAAGGAAAGCATGATACATAGATTGCTTTGAATACTTCTTCCTTTTTATTTGTTATAATCTTTTTGCATGAAGGAGGAAGGCTATTTGTGATTTTACTTTGAGTGAAGTTAAAATCGATGAGAGATTAAATCATGCTTCATTTTTACAAGGATCAAGATATGTATATGAAACGAGTCTTTGCAAGTAAAAACACTATCATCCATATTTCAAGATGGAATTTATAAGCAGGAATCATTTCATCAAATCTATTTCAGAAAAATATTTTTCATATAATAAGTGTATGAGAAAATCCGATTGTTAAGCGAATCCGAAAATGAAATTAACACTTTCATGCATTCGGACAAGACTATGCTATACAATCATGAAGACAAAACATGCTTATTGTTATGGAAATTTTTGTATTCAATACATAATTTTCAACATGTTATTTAGGCATGTAATGGCAATCAAGTGATTTGATCATTCAATAAAGTCCGAAAGATAATTTTAACTAGTTTATGTGTTCGAACACATCAACATTCCTAGTTCTCTTATTATGAAATCAAATTGTTCTTCACTTAGAGGTTTTGTAAAAATATCAGCTAGTTGATGTTTAATATTATGACAATATGACGCATCAACTGCATTGGTATATCATTTTCACAAATCATGGAAACCAAGACACAAGGTTTTCAAAAACATTTAGTTTCGATGTAAAATCCGATAGTGAGTAACGAGATTAAACAATGAGTGATGTTTATAACTCTACTCACAAATAAATACATTAGGTAACCATATCAAAGATCAAGGTACAAGGCATTGTGATCATAATGAGTAACATAAAGAGTTTACAATACACATATAAGCTCATTCAGGAGGTGAAAAATTAAAATGCCTAAATAAAGAGTCAAATTGTCGATAAATTTGCTGCAGCTCAGATAGGATTTGATCTTGTCAATGTACAAGCCATTCTTGTCTTTGTTCAAATCGGTCCATCAGAATCCCAATATCTTCGACAGATGATGCAGTAGCTTACTCAAATGAATATGTTTCCTCAAAGGGACAGATCGGAGGAGATTGAGTACCCCTAAAGATTGGTGTTTCCGGTTCTGGTTCAAGTTGAGGGGGATCAGTTCTTCTAGGCATTCTAACCCAGTTATTGTTTCTATAAACACATCTTAATCGGTGAAGTAGATTTTTATTTATTATGCTAAACCTATCTACTTTTATTACTTCTTCTTCCGGTGGTATTGGAATATCGTAGGCTTTCAGTATTCTAGTGATTATAGCACCATATAGAAGCATCATGTCTTCCTTAAATAGTTCTAACATGTTTTGCTGGATAAGATAACCAAGACAGATGTCATGTTCTTTCATGATCCAATACATAGTTCCTAATTCTAATTGGCTTACTTCATCATGATGGTATTGTTTAGGGAGAATGATACTAGTTAGGATATGATGAAGTACCTTACTGTTTAGTGGTAGTAGATGTTCACAACTTTTAGGAACAAATGCTAAGTTTGGATTGGCGAAAATTGTTCCTAAGGCTTCAACATATGTTGTCCCAACAGTTTCATCATCCCATGATCCTCTAAAGTAGAGTCCTCTATTTTTTATGGGAATGCCTATCATATCGCAAATGAATTTATCCGTAATGGAGATATGTTGCCCTAAGAGATAGGTAGACATTCTTTCTTCTTCATCTACTTGTATACTGTTGTAAAACAATCTAACAAGTCTTGGATAGATGGGTTCACTAATTTGTAAAATAGGGAGTAGATCTAAGTTTGTAAACCATTGGATTGTCTCTAAGTCTCTTAGTTCATTTAAATCTACATGTTTTCCCTTATTGACACTCCTAAGTTCGAAAGAGGAAAACTTTTCAACATGATATTTTGAATCGAAAAGGGTAAGATCAAAATCTTCCACTAATCTCCTCTTCCCTTTGTCCCTTGAGGATCTTCTAGACCCCATAACTACTGCTATTTAAGAGGATAGTAATGAGCAAGAGTAAATGAATCAAAAATAGAATTTAAGGGGTTATTAGAGAATACCTTAGTGAGATCTTCAATAGAAGGAGAGATTGTTGATCTTTTGCTTCAAAATGAGGAGTATTTGGGATGCTATGAGGGGTGAAATGGAGGTGGCGAAGCTTTGGAAGAGTAAAGAGGGGAAGGGAGTGAGTTGGGGTCGGTTCCACCGCCGGCCCTAGCTTGGGTTAAAAAGAGGCAGAGTTACGGGCGGTTGCATCGCTGGCTGGGGCGGTGCAACCGCTTGCAACCCGTGACAGCCGGAGGTGCTACCTCCAGCTGGGGCGGTGCCACCGCCTGTAGGCGGTGAGCACTTGTTCTGACCGCAGTGTGATCTGATTTGAATGTTTTTGACTTGAGAAGAATTTTCATTCAGAGCAATCAACTTTACTTACATAATTACGTAAGAATTTTCATTGTAAGATAAGAAATTTTGCATGATCAAGATAGATCTTGTGACGTGCATTCTCTAATTGTCGTGTATATGTTTGTGACAAATTATTTAGGTTGGTAAGCCTTGCAAGTTCATGACAAACTTAGTAAGTTCATGATATAGTTGGATTTGAAAGTAACGAATGGATGAAATCAATGAGTTTGAAAATCTAGAGGATATGTGGAGTGAGGATCATGGGTTTCCAATTCTGAGAGATCAAATAGGATTGTATCTATATCACATTTGTAATTTTAACCTTCTAATCCTCTTCTGTTATTTAGGCTAGAGAGCATCGTGAGTTCTATTTGGATCTCGAGTCATGAATATCGAGAATCCAAAGAGCAGGATATTATTTCTTGCTCCCAGCTTAAGATGTTTTGTCTTTATAAGAAAGGATGATCTTTAGGTACCCATTTGCTTTTGGGTGCCTCAAAAATATATCTACATTGTTTATCATGTTGCATAGAATTTATCATGGTTCCTTTAGGAACCCAGATTAATTTGTTTGGACTAATTTTCTTGAATGGATAATAATGCGTTTTGTGTCCAAGTCTGCAACATAAGTTGCATTTGCTTTGGTGTCGAACATGTAAGATGGGGCCTTTTATGAAGGTGGTTGGATTTTGGTGAGGACTTCTCACAAATCCGATTCCACATCTTTTGGGAACGTGGCCCTTGTTTGCAAGGATCATGTTCAAGGACTTGCTACCAACCTCGAATTTCTTCAAGGTGTCCTTAAGTAGCAAGTTTTCCGTTTGGAGAGTTTCTAGATCATGACATTTTATGCATGAACCTAAACTATCATGATATTCAGTCTTTAACTTATCGAAATTACAAGTAAGACTATCATGCTCCTTTTTTAGCAATTTGTATTTTCTACTAATAATCTTGCATTCATCAAATAAGTCATGAAAGGCATTTAATAATTCATCAAATGATAAATCTGCATCTATTAAATTCGCTACCTCCTCTCCGATGGCCATTAAGGCGTAATGAGCAACTTGCTCGGTGTTGGACTCCTCTTCTTCGGACGCGCTCGAGTCATCCCATGTTGCTTTGAGTGCCTTCTTCTTTGATGTTCTCTTTTTGACTTGGGGACAATCACTCTTGTAGTATCCTGGCTTTTTGCACTCATAGCAAATAACTTGGTCCTTCTTGGGTTCAAGTTTATTTTTTGTCATTCTTAAACTTGTTCCTTTTAATGAATTTTTTAAATTTTCTTGTTAGAAGTGCCAAGTCATCGTCACAGTCCTCATCACTTGAGTTTTCTCTCAAGTGGTCTTCTGAAGTTCTAAGTGCCATATCCTTCCTGTTCTTTGGAAGGATGTCTTCTTGCTCTTCATGAGCTTTGCAAGTCATCTCGTAGGTCATTAATGACCCGATTAGTTCTTCAAGAGGGAAGTTGTTTAGATCTTTCACCTCTTGAATAGCAGTGACTTTAGGATCCCAACTCTTAGGAAGGGATCTTAGAATCTTATTTATGAGCTCAAAATCTGAAAAACTTTTTGCGAGTCCTTTTAGACCGTTGACGACATCCGTGAAATGGGTAAACATGTCGCCAATAGTCTCACTCGGTTTCATCCGGAAAAGTTCGAAAGAATGTAACAAAAGATTGATTTTTGACTCTTTCACTCTACTTGTGCCTTCGTGAGTCACTTCGAGTATGTGCCAAATATCAAATGCGGTTTCACAAACCGAAACACGGTTGAACTTGTTTTTATCAAGCGCACAAAATAAGGCATTCATAGCCTTTGCATTAAGAGTGAAAGCCTTCTTCTCCAATTCATTCCAATCGATCATTGGAAGAGAAGACTTCGAAAATCCATTTTCGACAAGATTCCAAAGTTCAAAATCCATAGAAATAAGAAAGATCCTCATTCGGGTCTTCCAATAGGTGTAGTCCATCCCATTGAACATGGGTGAACGTGTAATAGAATGGCCCTCTTGGTTTCCGGTATATGCCATCTCTCTTGGGTTTTAATCCATTTGAGAGTTAACCCTGCTCTGATACCAATTGTTAGGATCAAGAGCACTAAGAAGGGTGGGGTGGGGGGGTGGGGGTGAATTAGTGCAGCGGAAAACCTTCTACGAAAAATAAAAACTGCGTTCGTTCGTTAAAAGTGATTTTGGTAAGAAAGTCGATTCGTAAATCACTTTAACTTTTGTTTAAGCGAGATGCAGCAAAGATATAAATACAGTTTGCAGTTATGATTCTAATCAGATAGTAGGCGCAAACTAAAATATGATATTCGTACGAAAAAACTGATTTACGTCTAAATGCTGATTCGTAAATCACTTGATTAAGCGAGATGCAGTTTAAGCAAGGATATAAAGGCAGTTTGCAGTTATGATAGAAATCAAAACGTAAACGCAAACAGAAATATGATGATCGTACGATGAAACTGATTTATGTCTAAACGTCGATTCGGAAAGTACAAAGCTTGAAACCCGATCGTATATGTGCAAAAAGCAGTAAGCTTTAGAGGAGGTTTGCAGTAAAGATAATATGCTCAAAGTAAATGCAAACCGAGATTTAGAGTGGTTCGGTCAATCTTGACCTACTCCACTTTTGGCTTCCTCCACCGACGAGGTCACCGACGTCAACTAGAGGCCTTCCTTCAATAGGCGAAGGCCAACCACCTTTTTACAGTTTCACTCCTTTTGACGGGCTTAGGAGACAACCCTTACAAAATTTTCTCTCCTCTCTTTAAAGCTCAGAACTTGGAAGAAAAGAGGGAGAAGAACTTTTGGCCTTTACAACAATTTTGAGCTCTAAAAATCACAAAACAAGATAAGGATTTCGGTGTATTTTTTGTTGCCTTTCAGTGCTGAATGGGTGGGGTATTTATAGGCCCCAACCCAGTTTGAATTTGGAGCTCAAAATTGTCAATTCCCGGAATTTCGGGATCTAGCGGTTGCACCTCCTGACTAGAGCGGTTGCACCGCCTGGCAGAGCTCGAAGACTGAGCCTCTGGGCGGTGCCACCTCTATCAGGGGCGGTTGCACCTCCTACTAGAGCTCGAAGACCGAGCTCAGGCGGTGCCACCTCTTGTCAGGGGAAGTTGCACCGCCCAGTCTCGCTCGGAGACTGAGCCCAGGCGGTGCCACCTCCTGGCTGGGGTGGTTGCACCGCCCAGTCTCGCTCGGAGACTTAGCCCAAGCGGTGCCACCTCCTGGCTTGGGCGGTTCAACCACCTGGCAGAAATCAGGGTCCGAATGGGTTGTTCCATTCGGCCCAATTTGGGTTTTTCAGGGGCCCAATTACCCCAAGATTAAGTTAATGGGATCACCTCCCATTTCCAACTTAATCATTATGCTAACTACGATATTTCCTAAGACATTTACTACAATCTTGCTCCGATGCGCCAATCGCTTATTCCGGCGAGCTTCCGGCGAACTTTCGTCGATCATCCGATGAACTCTCGGTGATGCTCCTACGGACTTCCGGCAAACTCCTGGACTTGCGACGATCCACTTGGTGAGTTCCGATGAGCTTCTTTGGCAAGCTCATGGACTTCTCGGATTTGTTTCTGTAGAACCTCCGACGATTGTCCGAACTTCCGTCGAACTCTCGAACTCCCAACGTGATCATTGTCTTGACTCCGGTGCAACTCCTGCTGCATATCTTACTTTCATCGTAGTTAATCCTGCACACTTATCTCAACATATAGATTAGATAACAAATGACAATTGACTTCATCATCAAAATTCGAGATTTAACAGGAGGAGGAATCCGAAAGTGGATGTAGGTCACGTTGACCGAACCACTCTAAATTATGGTTTGTTTTTCATTAGTGTAATTTACTTTAACTGTAATTTATTTCATAGCAAACTGCTTCTCCTCCTCATCTTGCTTACGCTCTTATATGTTTCAAGTTGCTATCCTTCCAATTCGATTTTCATCGAATGTACAAAATATTTTATATGAAAATCAAAGAATTTTCTACTGCACTAATTCACCCCCCCTCTTAGTGCCGCTCTTGATCCTAACAAGCACTAGTAGAGTTAGAGACTCTAAAATAAATATTTTGATGCATGATTTTGAATTGTTTCATATGAAACCAAGCGAAACCATTGGAGATATGTACACCCATTTTACGGATGTCGTCAATGGTTTAAAAGCTCTTGGCAAATGTTTTTCAAATTTTAAACTTGTTAATAATATTTTATGATCACTTTCTAAAAATTGAGATTTGAAAATAATGGCAATACAAGAATAAAAAAACTTGAACCATTTTCTACTCGAAGAACTTATTGGGTCTTTAATGACATATGAAATGAGTTATATGACACATGTTGAACATAATGAACTTGAGAATAACTTTCCAAAGAACATAAAGGATTTGACACTTCGAACAATAGAATACCACTTGAGTGATAATACAAGTGATGATAATGATGATTTTGAACTTCTCACTATAAAATTTAAAAGGTTCATGAAATAACAATTAAAAAAAAAATTTAGAAAGAAAAAGTTGTCAAAGAACAAGAAAACACTTAAGGTGGCTTGGGACGAATCAAGTTCATCCAAAGATGAAGAAAAAACCAATAAAGGCGAGGTGGCAAACTACGCCTTAATGACTTTAGATGACAAGGTAATCAAAATCTTCTTAGTTTACTTTGAAATTACTTGATGCTTTTAATGAGTTATTTTTAAATTAGTTTAGAAAAATTATATGTAAATTGTTAATAAACAAAAAGGGATCATGCTAGTAACTTTAAAAATGATAATGACAATTGCATGTTAGATATAAATGTAATGCATGTACACCTAATAAGATTAATCTTATGTATGTTTTTAAGAAGCAATAATGTGTAATCATGTTGATTTCCATATTGCTTTTCGATTTTGATTGAAGATGTCTTATGTTCAATAAAATCATGCTTGATGTTTTAATAAAAATGTTAAGAGGTTTGATATCATGCTTAATGAGTTTATAGTTTGAAATTGTGCATGTTATACCTTGAAAACTTGAAACCATGTTTTGGTATCATGCCCAAAGTAATGATGATTTTCTTTTATGATTTATGACTTATTGATCCTTATCATGATGAAATTTACTTTTTCGGTTTTAAATGATGATGCATGTTTTTATTTAGCAAAGACATGCTTGTATGAAATAAAAAGGAAAAACATTTGTTGAAAATTTCTTAATCTCTATCTTATCAAGTTTTCTTCTTATAGATCCTTATTAATGAATCTATTTAAGTTAAGAATTTTATGAACCATGAAATTGATTTTGATGATTTGAATTTATTGGATTTTATCGAAATCATGATATTGATTTCTCGATATTTATAATTTGAAATCGTTTATGAATCAAGATCTCTTATTATGTGTTCCTGTATCTTCTTATTGAGATTTATACAACTGAATCATCATTTTTCTCTTAATTTCTCAGAATTTATAACATAAGATTACCTTTGAAGATCATTGACTATTTAATCTCCTAAGATTTCTTTTTGTTATTTACTAAAAAAAAAGATTTGTTAAGATGAATCTTTTACAAATTGATCTTTCTTGATCTTTCATCTTTTATATCATGATTTTCATATGATTACCTTTGTATTTATGTGATGCTTAGAGCATTGATATAAGAAGGAAATGAATTGCACCATTAAAAAATTTCCCTTTTCTTCTTTCTTGTTTACGATGAAAAAGAGGAGAACAAAAATCGCTAGCATCTCAAGAGATTGATAAATCAATTTATGTCATTTTGAATCTATTGAAAATGATTTTGATGATTTGAATCTAAATTAGATTTCTTTTCCCAATCGAATCATGAACCTTCTCTTGATTTCTTAACTTGATATTGTCTTTTATGAATCAAGATCTCTAGCTCCTTATTCTCGTATGATTCTTGCATTTTGTTTAAAAGAAAATTTTCTATATGAATCATGTCTCTTGGTATTCAAATAATCTTTGATATTATATCTTTCATATCATGATTTATTTATGATACTCCCTTATATTTATAAATTGTATACCTCATCACATTTGATTTAAATTTATCTTTGTCATGATGTAAAAATTGATGTAAAGGGAAAAGAATTACAAAATTCTATTCTTCCCTTCTTTTTGACAATGACAAAGGGGGAGAAAGAACTCACTAGCTTGTATATTCTAAAATGATGTAAAATTTGCTAGCTTGCATGATGCAAAATTTGTTAACTTACTTGATGTAAAACTTGCTATCTTACTAGCTTGCATATTTAAAATTTGCTAGCTGGCCCAATTCAAAAGAGAAGCAAGAATTTTACTAGCTTGCGCATCTCAAGTAGAAGCAAAATTGCTAGCTTGTTCTTTTTAAAAGAGAAGAAAGAACTTACTATCTAGAACATCATCAAGAATTGCTAGCTTGCAATCTCAAGAGAAGCAAAAGTGCATATATATAAAAAAAAGAAGCTAAAATTATAAACTAGCTTATATGTTGTAAAACTTGCATATCTAAAACTTGATAGTTGCACTTCTCCTTTTTATTGATGACAAAAGGGGAGAAGTTATGATGACAATCATGCATGGGATGATATACTTGGATATTTTGATTATGCATGAGTTTAAGTTGCATGCAATGATATGATAAATTGGTTATGTCAATATTCATGATGTATATAATATTGAAGTACTTTTATGTTTTAAAATATTATATGATTTTATGAATTTAAAGGTTCTATCAATATGGCATATTGATAGGGGGAGTGGAGTTAAGGTTAACTCCGTCATCAATTGGTTATCATCGTAAAAAAGGGAGAGATTATTGAATCTCAGATTTTGATGATGAAACCAATTGATAATGTTTATTTGATCTATGTTTTGAATGAAGCAGGAAGCTTTGATCAAGGAGGGATAATTAAAGTAGGAAGAATTTGTTAGGATCAAGAGCACTAAGAGGAGGGGGGGGGGGGGGCGGGGGGTGAATTAGTGCAGCGGAAAACCTTCTACGATAAAAATCGCGTTCGTTCGATAAAAGTGATTTCGGTAGGAAAGTCGATTCGTAAATCACTTTAACTTTTGATTAAGCGAGATGTAGCAAAGATATAAGTAATGAGTCAAGTGGATTCTCCTATATCGTTTGAGACTATAGCGTAGTGGCCTACTACGTCCACAATCGATGAGTCAAGTGAATATTAGAGAGATAATAATTCACTGAGTTAGAAGGAGTTCTGACAAGTATTACTCATGGCCAGCTCGATATTATGCCTAGAGTGTCACACACATATGGTAGGTATTACAATGAGTAGAGGTTCATATATGAGATATCCGTCGGAGCTCCATCTTATTGGATACCCAATAAGCCCATGTATTATTAGATCCTATGGATGAGATCCAATAAGAGCTAATAAGAGATTATTGGATATAGATTTACTAATCTAAGAGGCTTAGGTAGTTGGATAGAGATCCAATACCTAATAGAGCAGGATCCATTAGGGTTAAGTCGATAGGGGGCCTCGATAAATAGGAGAGAACCAAAGGGTCATAGGCTAGGCTTCTTGGTTGCCACCTCGTATTCTCCTCTCCCCTTCTCCTTCTTATATAGCAAGTGTAGAGATTTGGGCAGCGATTTGAGGAGTATCTTGTTAGAACCCTTGTAGATTCTAAACTTGGGGTTGATCTCTTTAGGGGATCGGCCTCCTTGGAACTCTATAAGAGTTCCTCCCTCCAAGTTGCTGCTCAAAGATTGTAAAAAAGATTCATCTATTGCTTATCAAAAGAGGAGAAATATATGGCTGTTTATAGGACTTCTAAACCATAACTCCTAATAGGACTCCTACTCAAGACTCTTACTTCTAACCAACTCCTGATATGACTCCTACTCAAGACTCATATTCCTTTACAACTCCTAATTCTTTTCTAAGAAATAACCTCCTAACCCTAGCCGGCCTTTTCACCTCTTTAATAGGGGTCAGCTTAGGTAGGTTTTGTTGAATCTCGGATTTTGATGATGAAACTAATTGAATGTTTTTAGATGTTTAACTGCATTTTGAGTGATGCAGGTCTACTCGATCAGGATTAGACAGTTAACGCAGGAGGAATTGACGTTGTGCCGGAGGAAATCACGTTAGGATATTGGATGGCAGAAGGCTTCGGGCGTCAAGCATCGGGCTAAGAGCTGAATTGCACCAAGGATATCGGGGTTGCGGAGGTCAACCGCCGATTGGGCAACAAGCCGCAAGAGAGGACGATGCACCGAAGAATCAGACGAAGCGCCAACCAATGACGTGCCGGGCAACAGAATGTCAATTTGCTTTGTAATAATTGTCTAGATCGGAGTAGAGTTTTGGCTTGTGTGTGCAGGATTAACTACGATAACAATGAAGACATAAAGCGAAACAAAGTGTCGGAGTCAAGCGCAAAGGATTTGTTGTGAGTTCGAACGTTCGACGAAAGTCCGAAGGTTCGTCAGGAATGCTGCCAGAACTAGCCGAGAATGATTAGGGAGCTTGCCGAAGGGTTTTTCGGAAGCTCGCCGGAAGGTTCGTTGGAAGTTCGCGGAGCTCGCCGAGAAAGATCGGAGCTTGCCGAAGAAGCTCATTGGAACTCGCCAAGATCAAATCGTGAAGTCTAGGAGCTTGCTGGGAGTCCGTAGAATGGTTTCCGAGAGTTCGTCGGAAGACCGTCGGAAGTTCGCCGGAAGCTCGCCGGAAAAAGTCTTGACTTGTGAACTTTGTAATAGCTTAGAAAATATCTTTAAATTTGTAGTTAGCACATTAATTAGGGTTAGGATTAGGTGTTAATCCTATAACTCAAGTAGGGGCTAATTGGGCCCGAGTTCGGACTGGTTTGGGCCAAGTTTGGAGCCCAACCAGTGAGCTGAAATAGTGTAGGCGGTGGCACCGCCAGATTTGGTGGTGGCACTGCCTAGAACCCGAGAACCAAGCGGTGGCACCACTGGACTGAGCGATGGCACCGTCCAGCACCCGAGAGGTCTGGCGGTGGCACCGCTGGACTGGGCAGTGGCACCGCCAGTACACTATTAGTGTCAGACACTAACAGGCGGTGGCACCGCCAGCATCGGGAACCAAAGAGAATTCAAATTTTAGAGCCCAAATTTGAATCCTCTTGAGGCCTATAAATACCCCTCAATTCTCAGTTGAGATTACAACCTTTGAGAAGCAAGAGATTAAGATAAAAGTCATAGCAAATTCTTTAGCAAGTTTTTGTTTTCAATTGCTTGAGTGTTCACCTCCTTCTTTCTCTTTGAAAATTTGTAAGAGAGTGAACCACTTGTAAAAGGTTGTAAGAGGGGTATTTGTCCTTCCCCTTCAAAGTGATTTGCTAGTGGAAGTTGGGAGCCTCATCGAAGAAGGCTTCGCAAGTGGATGTAGGTTGCATGATCGAACCACTATAAATCGGTTTGCTTTTATCTTATTGTCATTTATATTACTGCAAACCATCTTCACTTTGATGCTCTACTTCTTTGTCTCCTTCTTACGTATCTTTTTAAGTTAAAACGCAATCGAAACTGTTTCAAACGAAACGTTGCTTTTATCGTACGAAGTTTCCGAAAGTGTTTAAATCGTCAAAAGTTTATCGTACTTTACAGCTGCACTAATTCACCCCCCGTCTTAGTGCCACTCCGATCCTAACAATTAGTATCAGAGCTCGGTATTTCTCATTTTGGAGTTACACCCGAGAGAAATGGCTCTTCATGGCTTTCAAGAGGGCTTATAGGTTTTTCGTCCACCGTTGTTTAACGGATTGGACTACACTTATTGGAAAACTCGAATGAAAGTTTTCTTGATTTCTATGAATTTGGATTTATAGAATATTATTGAAAATGGTTTTCAACTTCCCTCTAAACCGATGAATGAATGGTCGGATTTGGAGAAGTATTTTTTTTTAAACGCAAAGGCTATGAATGCCTTATTTTGCGCTTTGGACAAAAATGAGTTCAATCGGGTTTCTTTGTGCGAAACGGCTTTCGACATATGGCACACTCTTGAAATCACACACGAAGGCACTTCTAGAGTTAAAGATTCGAAAATCAAAATTTTAATGCATGATTTCGAGCTTTTTCGAATGAAGCCGAGCAAAACCATTGTTGACATGTACACCTGTTTTACGGATGTCGTCAATGGTTTACAAGCTCTTGGCAAATGTTTCTCGAATTTTGAACTTGTTAGTAAAGTTTTACGATCACTTTCTAAAGCTTGGGAATCAAAAGTAACAGCAATATAAGAAACAAAAGATTTAAATATTTTTCCACTTGAAGAACTTATCGGCTCATTGATGACATATGAAATGGTGCACAATGCACATGATGAACACAATCAACACTTGAACCACCTTCCAAAGAATAGGAAGGATTTGGAACTCCGGACAAATGAATACCATTTGAGCGATGACTCAAGTGATGAGGACAATGATGAACTTGAACTTCGAACACTAACTCTTAATAAGTTCATTAAATAAAAATCTAAAATAAATAATGAACTTGAACAGAGGAAGAGGCCAAAGGAAAGGAAGGCACCCAAGGATGAATCAAGAACTTCCAAAGGTGAAACGACGAATTGGGCTTTGACGGGCTTCGACTATAAGGTAAGTAACTCAACTCTCTTGAATTATTTTGAAATTATTTGAAGTTTTTCATGAGTGCTTAATTTAGATAGTAGGAATAGGAAATAAAAAATTGTTTTTAAAAAATTATATCATGTTTTTCTTTTTAGCATCTTTGAAAAATTAAAAAATTTAAGCATAAAAATATAGATGCACCTAAAAAGAAAAATGTATGACTACAACAAATAACAAAATGATTTTGTTTGAAAATGCCTTATGCCCAATTAAACCATCATTGATGAATATGTTTTATATTTAATAGTTTCTTTGGCTTATATGCCTTATCATGATAAACGTTTTGAAAAGTTTGTATCATACTTGATGATTGTTATACATGATGATTTATTGGTCTTGAAGTTATTCAATTTTGATTAAATGAAATCATGTTTGACTTGAAGTAATGAGTTGAAATAATTTTTTTTTTTTGAATTATGTGTTGCACTTTTTTTATGATTTTTGATCTTTTTGTTTTAAACGATGATGCATGGATTTAAAAAAAAAAAAAAAAGAAAAAAAAGGGTATGCATGTATAGAATCAATCAATAAGTTGAAACAAAAGGAGGAAAGAATTTTTTATTAAAAATTTTCTTTTTCTCTACCTTATTGATTTCTACCTAAGAGACCAATAAACTTATTTATGCCATTTTGAATCTCTTGAAAGAAATGTTGAGATTTTGATGATTTGAACGATTTGAATTTAAATAAGTTTTATCCAAATTCATGATCTTGATTCCGTGATATTTACAAACTAAGATTTATTATGAATCAAGATTTTTTCATTAATCGATCTCTTAAGATTTTCTTTTGATTATTTATGAGTAGGTTTTTCAAAAAGAAATCATGCCTTTTGGTATTCACATGTTCTAATCTTTTATGATATAATTTTTATGCAATTCCTTGTATTCATGAAATGTTTATCGCATCACCCAATTACTTTCTTCTTGATATTCCTTATGTGGTGATATAAAATTATGCATGAAATACTCTTGATATTATTTTGATGCATACAAATGAAAAGTTATGATCATGAATGGCAGGATAAAATTTGACAAGTTAATACCATCATGATTTGAAACATTTATGATTTGAAATTATGCATGCAATTGCTTTTTATTGTGATGATATATGCATATAATGTGTATCATGAATACTTTATTATCATACATGAAAATAGTGATAAATATTTTGAAAATAAATGTTTGTATCATGTTAGATGATTTTACATTTTTGTGCATGATGAGTTATAGTGATGATTGAAACAATGATTGAAATAATGTGAATGATGATTTGGAATCATGCATATAATGATGAGTTTATATGTTTTAAAAATATATATGATGATTTGGTATTATGTATGCAATACTTTAATGTACAATAATGATGCACACAATGATGAAATATTCATGATAAAATTATTATTTTGATATTCATGACTTGAATCATCCTTTCTTTTTGCCAATGACAAAGGGAGAGAAAGAGTTGCTAATGTGCTATCTTGAATTGATGTAAAGGGTATCTCAAAGATAAATTAGCTACCTTGCACAAGTCAAGAAAATGCAAAAACTTGCTTACTTTCTTGTATATTTAAAGAAAAGATACAAATGTAACACTTGCCAAATTGTTTGCTTGCCTCATGTAAAACATGGTCCCTTGCTAGTTTGGTATTTTGCTAAGGAAGCAAAAATGACACTTCTCAAAAGAGAAGAAAGAGCTTACTTTTTTGAACATCTTTAATATGCTAGCTAGCATGATGTACAATTTGCTATCTTGAACATTACAAAGAAATACTATCATGCACATTGCAAAGAAAAGCAAATATGCCAACTTGCACATCTTTAAATTTGCTAGCTTGTATGTAGTAAAACTTGCATATCGTAAAAGTTGCTAGCTTATAGAGAAGCAAAGAATTGCTATCTCGAAAGAAGCAAAAAATATAAAACTTAGAAAACTTGCAATATAATTGCCCTTGCCATGCTTTATATCAAAAATAGGTTGATATCCTTAAAAGCATCGCATTAAATTTTTTAGTATTGCAATGTATCACATGTATTGCAAATTGAAAATTTTGAGACTATTATCATATCATGTTTAACAATTGATGTCTTTCATGACATGATTTCTTTGCATTTTTGTCTTGTATATATCATGTGATGATTGAAATATTGATCGATGCAAATTCATAATTTATGTAAAAGTCTGAATCATTGGTTCCTCTCCTTTTTTTCGGCAATGACATAGGGGGGAAAAGATTGCTAGCTCAAGGTAAATGCTGGCTAGCTTGAACTCTTCCCTTCTTTTCGACAAAAACAAAGGGGAGAAAGCTTTTGCTAGTTAGAACATGCAAAGAAAAGCAAAGTGCAATCTTGCACAAGAAGCAAGTTTTGAATTGCCATAATTGAACTTAAGAATCTTACTATTCTTTTGTGCTTATATGTTGTGATGAAAATCTAGCTTCATGTTACAAAAACTTGAATATCTTTTAAAATAGCTAGAGCTACTTCTCCTTTTTGTTGATGACACAGGGGGAGAAGTATATTGATGACTTCATGCATTGAATTGAATATTTTATATATATTTGCATGATGGTTTTTCATAACATGTGATGAATGTTACTTGGATTTGGGATAATCCAAGTGTTCTATCAATGGCATATTGATAGGGGGAGTTTAGTTAAACTCCGGGAAGTTAAGGTTAACTCCGTTAGTCATCAATTAGTTGTCATCATCAAAAAGGGGGAGATTGTTGAATCTCGGATTTTGATGATGAAACTAATTGAATTATTTTAGATGTTTAACTACATTTTGAGTGATGCAGGTCTACTCGATCAGGATTAGACAGTTAACACAGGAGGAATTGACGTTGCGTCGGAGGAGATCACGTTAGGATATTGGATGGCAGAAGGCTTCGGACATCGAGCATCAGGCTAAGAGCTGAATTGCACCAAGGATATCGGGGTTGTGGAGGTCAACCGCCGATTGGGCAACAAGCCGCAAGAGAGGATGATGCACCGAAGAATCGGACGAAGCGCCAACCAATGACGTGTCGGGCAACAAAATGTCAATTCGCTTTGTAATAATTGTCTAGATCGAAGTAGAGTTTTGGCTTGTGTGTGCAGGATTAACTACGATAACAATGAAGACATAAAGCGAAACAATGTGTCGGAGTCAAGCACGAAGGATTTGTTATGAGTTCGAGAGTTCGAAGAAAGTCCGAAGGTTCGTCGGGAATGCTGCAGGAACTAGCCGAGAATGAGTAGGGAGCTTGCCGAAGGGTTTTATGGAAACTCGCCGGAAGGTTCGTTGGAAGTTCGCGGAGCTCTCCGAGAAAGATTGGAGCTTGCCGAAGAAGCTCATTGGAACTCGCCAAGATCAAATCGTGAAGTCTAGGAGCTTGCTGGGAGTCCATAGAATGGTTTCCAAGAGTTCGTCAGAAGACCGTCGGAAGTTCGCCGGAAGCTCGCCGGAAAAAATCTTGACTTACGGACTTTATAATAGCTTAGAAAATGTCTTTAAATTCGTAGTTAGCATGTTAATTAGAGTTAGGATTAGTTGTTAATCCTATAACTCAAGTAGGGGCCAATTGGGCCCGAGTTCAGACTGGTTTAGGCCAAGTTTGGAGCCCAACCAGTGAGCTGAAATAGGCGGTGGCACCACCAGATTTGGCGGTGGCACCGCCTAGAATCCGAGAACCAAGCGGTGGCACCGCCTAGCGCCCGAGAGGTCCGGCGATGGCACCGTCAGTACACTGTCAGTCTCAGACACTAACAGGCGGTGGCACCGCCAGCATCGGGAACCAAAGAAAATTCAAATTTTGGAGCCCAAATTTGAATCCTCTTGAGGCCTATAAATACCCCTCAATTCTCAACTGAGATTACAACCTTTGAGAAGCAAGAGATTGAGATAAAAGTCATAGCAAATTCTTTAGCAAGTTTTTGTTTTCAATTGCTTGAGTGTTCACCTCCTTCTTTCTCTTTGAAAATTTGTAAGAGAGTGAACTACTTGTAAAAGGTTGTAAGAGAGGTATTTATCCTTCCCTTTCAAAGTGATTTGCTAGTGGAAGTTGGGAGCCTCATCGAAGAAAGCTTCGCAATTGGATGTAGGTCGCATGACCGAACCACTATAAATCGGTTTGCGTTTATCTTATTGTCATTTATATTACTGCAAACCATCTTCACTTTGATTCTCTACTTCTTTATCTCCTTCTTACGTATCCCTTCAAGTTAAAACGCAATCGAAACTGTTTCAAACGAAACGTTGCTTTTATCGTATGAAGTTTCCGAAAGTGTTTAAATCGTCAAAAGTTTATGTACTTTACCGCTGCACTAATTCACCCCCCCCCCCCCCCCCCCCCCCTCTTAGTGCCGCTCCGATCCTAACTGGTTTTATATGAATGCCCCTCTCAGTTAGGACTCTCCTAGCTAGAGTCCTAATAGACCCGCCTCTTCAAATCAGACTTATCCTCGAGGATGAGATTCCATGAACTCTGGGAATTTGATCTTCAAGTCATCATAGTTCTCTTAAGTGGCGCCTTCTGCTAGTAAGTTTGCCCACTGTATTAGCACTTCAATAGTGGGTCATCATCGTTAGGTCATGATTCGTCGATCAATAATGGCATTCAACTAGGTCTGGAGTTCTCCTTGGGTAGTCATATTTGGTGGATGGCTTTGGGCTATCTCCAAGCACCTATTCACCACTTCTATCTAGCCGTTGATTTGTGGGTGATACGTCAAACTTCTTTTCGATTTAGTGCCCTGCATATGGAATAACTATGTCCAAAATCTGCTCATGAAGATGCAAGTAGAATTTGGCACAAGCATAATGCATCCCTTATAGTGCAATTCTTTTGAGTCCCAACTGTAATGAGCCATAGAGCTTGGTGTTTCCTCTAATTTTTTTATGATCTTACTGGTCTCTGGATCTTCTTACCATTTCATCTTAATATCCTCAAGGAAGTCGCTGGTCGAAAGTGAAACGACCGAAAATTCAGCTTGCTTGTGTAGCCACAAAAGCGTATCTGCAACAACATTCTCTTTTGCCTTTTTGTAAGTTATTTCATAATCATGTCCAAAAAGCTTTGTTATCTATTTTTGCCACTCGGGAGAAGATATCTTCTGCTCCAAGAAATATTTTAGACTTTTATGGTCGGCCTTGATTTGAAAGCATCGCCCGATCAAGTACGGTCTCCACTTGGCCACCGTATGCACAATCATAAGCATCTCCTTGTTGTAAATAAGCATCTTGAGATGGGAAGGAGATAATGCCTTATTGGTATAAGTGAGGGGGTGGCCATCTTGCATTAGTACAATACCAATTCCGACTCCGGAGGCATCAACTTCAATAACAAAAGTCTTACCGAAGTCGGGCGCTATCGTCATTGTGGCTTTAAGTTCGTTGAAGGCGGTGGTGGCTTTGTCCAACCATTAGAAAGCATCTTTTTTTAGCAAGGAAGTAAGTGGTGCACTGATATTTCCATAGTTTTTCACAAACTTGCGGTAGTAGCCTGTTAAACCCAGAAAGCCATGTAGCAATTTTATGTTCCTCGGGGTCGACTAGTTCTGCATTGCTTCAATTATGGAGGGGACCACTACCACACCTTCCTCTGATATGATATGTCCAAGATATTCCACCTTATGTTGAAGAAAGCAAAAATTTGTAATGGTTGTTGTGTGTTCAAAAGGTGATTTTCGGTATGTCTTCTTCGCACACTCATATTTGTCCTTGACAATTATGTCATTGAGAGCTCAGTAAGCAACACACAATTGCCATGTTCCATCCTTCTTTCGTACGAGGAGCACCGGCGAAGAGTAGGGAATGCAACTTGGCCGAATAACTCCTATTTCGAGCATCTCTTTTACAATCCTTTCTATTTCATCCTTCTGGAGATGTAGATACTAATATGGCTGAGTATTTGCTGGAGATTTGCCTAGAAGAATCATTATACAATGATCATGCCGACAGGTAAGAGGTAGGTGCGCAGTTCGTCAAATATATCTGAAAATTTAGTAAGCAAAGGAAGTAGATTTGGATCTTCAAATTTTGTTGGCTCTCCCTTAGTTTGTAACTTAAGTTATACCAAAAAATTGCTATATGCTTTATGCAAAACCTTCTCCATTTGTTGTATGCAAATCGCTGTTACGTCGCCCTAATGTTTTCTGTGCAATATCACCTATTTCTCCTTACTGTAAAATTTCATAATTAGTTTCAAAAAATTCTAAGAAACATCACCTAATGTCACTAAGAGGGAGGAGGAAGAAATATGCGATTATCTCCTGGTTCTGCAGTAGTAGTTTCACCCGCAAGCATCTTTGGTCGCACTCTAGGGTTTTACCGTCGGCGACCTTTACATTGGACTTGCTGCAACCTTCAATGTGGAGTGCCATCTAAGCTGCAATCTTACTATTTAGGAAGTTATTCGTGCTGCCCATGTCAATGAGAATAGTGATCGATTGTTGTTTGAGAAGGCCTCCAACTTTCATCGTTTGTGGGTTTGAGTAGCCAACTAGTGCGTGTACCGTAACGTCAGTTGGTTGTGGCTCTTCTTCCACATCTTCTTCTTCATGTTCAAGGCTCTCTTCTTGATGTTCAATGACCTTTTCTTCTACTGGTTCAATCATAAGAAGTCTCCCTTTACTATAACAATGCTCACGGCTCCACAGCTCATCGTAGTGCCAACATAACCCCTTCGCATATCGCTCCCGAAGCTCTTTTCTTGTCA
Source organism: Musa acuminata AAA Group (assembly GCF_036884655.1). Taxonomy (NCBI): domain Eukaryota; kingdom Viridiplantae; phylum Streptophyta; class Magnoliopsida; order Zingiberales; family Musaceae; genus Musa; species Musa acuminata. The sequence continues at coordinate 17,745,918 of NC_088334.1, read as the reverse complement.
ACCTTTTTGGTGTAGGGACATGGTCGATAGTAGGGGGGGCTGAGGGCTTTAGTATTGCTGGTTGAGGAGTGACCCTAGTCCTCTGGGCTTCATGGTTCAATCGATCCTATTGAAATCGTGCGAAAGAGATGGCTGCCATAAGCGTGTACTATTGTCGAGCTTTAACTTCTCCCCGGATCTCCGGCTTCAAGCCCTCAATAAAGATCCCCAATAGCTGTTTTTTAGACTAATCATGAGTTTAATTAGATAACCTTTCAAACCTGGTTTGGTACTCCTGAATGGTGGAGGTTTGTTGGATCTTTGCTAGTTGTCCGTTAGGGTACTCGTAATCGGTTGGTCCGAAGCGGATCAGCAGTCCTTCTTTGAATTGTTGCCATGAGAGGACTCCATAAGTGTATTCAAACCAGTCAAACCACTGTATGACATCTCCTTCAAGATGTATAGTTGTAATTTCCACCATAGATGCGTCCGTGGTATTATGGTACCGAAAATATCGCTCTGCGCACGAGATCCAACCAATTAGGTCTTCTTCTTCCCATCTAGGGAAGTCTACCCTCATGCGTGGATAGTTGGGATCGATCATAGAACCTCTCCTCTCTTGGAAGTTATCTCTTCGGGCTTTGTGTGATTGGTTAGAGCTCTCCCCTTGATGTGATTTCTTCGGGCTTGGTGGTTGGCCCAAACTGAGTTTGGTAAAGAGAGTCCGAATCTTATCTTCCATTCGTTCCTCGAAGGCTTCAAATTTAGTATTGATTGCCTCCTTAGATGTCATAGTATATGCTTTCAAATCTGTGATGTTAAGATCTCTCTTTTGTTGTCAGGTTAAAGGCATATATAGGTTGAGAGAAGTGATGGTCGAAAGGGTTGGTGGATTGGTGGATGTAGGCTGCAGTTTAGGCTTGTTTTGTGGCTGCTTTGGGTGCAATTTGAGGGTGTGGTTTGGTGGTATTTTATGGCTATGGATGAAAGTTTTAGATATGTGGTAGATGGTAGCAAAGGTTTGATAGAAATCAATGGAAGTTGCTGTAGGTATGTGTTATCTTGTAAGAGCAGAATTATCATCGAAGAAACAGCAGTTTCTTGATGAAATTTCCACCATAAACTTAAGAAATTTGAGGAGAGAATTGACAGCAAAGATGTCCAATTTAATCATGAAAATTTCGACAGTATAATAGCAAGGAAATTAGTACAAGTTGCGATAACAGAATTCTCGTTGAAAAATTTTAGCAGTTTGCAATAAAAATTTACAGCAATACAAAATCATTTATAGAGATGAATTCCTCGATATATCAATCTTAGATGGAAGCCAAGATGATCTATAAAGTGTATAAGAAATTTCATTCAAAAAAAATTGCAAATAGATGGGTTAAGGTAACAATATGCGGCTAAAATTTTCTACAGCACATATTTTCAAGTGTAGCAGATTGGACGTAAAAGATCAGTAGGTTATATTAAAAATTTTTCAACAAAACTAAAAGGAAATATACTATTAGGAAGTGTCAAAGCTATCATAAAAATTTTATAGAGACTTGAATAGAAAAAATATAGTAGCAAGATCAAACAAACTGTGCTATGCGACTAAAATTTTATAGTGCAGATTTTTAAGTATAGCAGTTTAGATGTAAAAGATCAATAGTTTATATTCATAAATTTTTGACAAAACTAAAGAGAAATATGCTCTTATGAAGTGTCAAAGCTGTCATAAAAAATTTGTAGAGATTTGGATATAAAAAATATAGTAGCAAGATTAAACAATTAGTGCTATGCGACTGGAATTTTACAGTGCAAATTTTCAAGTATAGCATATTAGATGTAAAAGATCAATAGTTTATGTTGAGAATTTTTTAACAAAAGTGAAGGAAAATGTGCTGTTAGTAAATGTCAAAGTTATCATAAAAATTTCGTAGAGATTTGGATAGAAAAAATATAGTAGTAAGATAAAAAAGACTGTGCTATGCGGCTGGAATTCTGCAATGTATCTTTTGTCGTAGAGATGAAAACTTTATGATGAAAAGTTTATCCAGAAATATAGGAATTTTTTTTTTTTTTCGAATAAGGATAACTAAATTACAGCAGTAGTAAGGTAGGAAACCAAAACCTATTATAATTTACGGGGAGATCAAAGGATAATCTGTGGTGGTGGAGATGACGATAGAATTTGGCGATGATCTTTTAAGAAATTGTGGGAATTGCTTTGGGCGGCTGTGGAGAGCTAATGGATGGTTGTGGAAGGGCATCCAGATGCCAAGAATACTGCTCTGAAACCAGGTGTTAGAACCCTTGCAGATTCTAAACTTGGGGTTAATCTCTTTAGGGGATCGGCCTCCTTGGAACTCTATAGGGGTTCATCCCTCCAAGTTGCTGCTCAAAGGCTACAGAAAAGATTCATCTACTACTTATCAAAAGAGGAGGAATACATAGCTATTTATAGGGCTTCTAAACCCGAACTCCTAATATGACAACTACTTCTAACCAACTCCTAATAGGATTCCTACTCAAGACTCCTATTCCTTTACAACTCCTAATTCTTCTCTAAGAAACAACCTCCTAACCCTAGTCGGCCTTTTCACCTCTTTAATAGGGGTCGACTTAGGTAGGTTTTATATGAATGCCCCTCTCAATTAGGACTCTCCTAGCTAGAGTCCTAACATATCTTCGCAACCCTTGCCGTGTGGATCACCATTGGAGAGGAGGACGTTTGACCTCCTTCATTTTCTCCCACAGATCTGCAAGAATTCAGGGATATACGATCTCTCTAAGTAACACAACTATCTCACAATGATTTTTAGTTTCGCGGGTTTTTGCACACCAATCTTCGCACGATGATGAACACCTTTTGAAAAATTTGAGATTTTTGTTTTATATTCTTTCACTGCGCATATGATGTTGCCCTTAGATTTTCTTACAATGGTATTAGAGCTAGATTATTCGTGTGAAAGTTTAGTTTTGAACTATGTATATTTTGGTTTTAAAAAGCTTTTGACATCAAAATCATTGAGGCCAAAGGTGAAAAAGGGCAGCAACTGTTGTTGCCCATGATACCCTCGTAGAAGTGGCTAAAGGCTACTTGTAGCCTTGGTAGTCTGCGTTCAGGCGGTTGGCTGTTGGCTACCAACGGCCTACCTATAGCAGGCCGCCAATAGTGGTGCCTATAGGAGCGGGCATTACCCCTGCAAGGGGCGGCACCTACGGGTAGAATCGCCTCCAGGGGCGGCGCCACTTGCGGGTAGAGGCGGCGCCCTCGTCCCCCATAGTGGCTATTGCCGGTAGGGTGGTGGCTGTCGCAACATAGCAAAGGGGAGGAGGGTTAGGGTTTTATGGGTAAAAGAATAATTTATCCCCTTAGAAATTCTAGATTTTGTTTTTTTATTAAAATTACCAAAATACCCCTCATAATTTAAAATTTTCCCTACATGTCTCGAATTTCAAAAAAAAAAATTAGTTTTAGACGTTCGCAATCGATGAGTTAAGTGAATTATTTTGGAGATAATAATTCACTGATCCAGAAAGAGTTCTGATAGGTATGACTCATGGCTAGCTCGATATTAGGCCTAGAGTATCACACATATATGGTAGGCATTTGGACGAGTAGAGGTTCGGATATAAGATATCCGTTGGAGCCCCTATCTTATTGGATATACAATAAGCCCCTGAATTATTGGATCTTATAGATGAGATCCAATTAGAGCTAATAAGAGATAATTGGGTAGAGATCCACTAATCTAAGAGGCTTGGGTAATTGGATGGAGATCCAGTACCTAATAGGGCAAGATCCATTAGGGTTAAGTTGATAGAGGGCCTCTATAAATAGGAGGGAACCAAAGACCCATAGGCTAGAGGTTCTTCTCCTCCTATTCTCCTATCTCCCTCTCCTCCTTATACTATAGCCCCTATTTGGGGGCATGTGGATAGCAAGAAAGGGTAGCCCCATCTTAATTGAATAGTGCACATGAGGAAGAGTTTTGGGCAGCGATTTAAGAAGCATCTTCGTAGCCCTTGGCATGTGGATCACCGCTAGAGAGGAGGACAGTCGAGTTTTTGCGCATCAACTTTTGCACGAAAATGAAACCTTCTTTTCTACGAAAATTTTGAGATTTTATTTTTCTGTTCTTCCACTATGCATATGATGTCACCCCAGATTTTCTAATAAGTTAATCTTCGCTCATTGAAAGACGATCGTTAGTGGAAGCTCGTGGCCTTAACGGAAGAGGAATTGAGAGTGGACATAGGTCACGATGATCGAACCACTATAAATTCAATGTACTCTTTTGTTTGCTGTTTACTTTTGTTACTAATTGATTTAACTATCTACTGCTTTTACTTACACTCTATGTTTAAACATCTTTCAATACGGGCTTTATCGAATGAGATTTTTGAATCTATGTAATTTTTATGAAAATACTAATTCACCACCCCTCTTAGTGCCGAAACAGTCCTAACATGTCACGAGTAGGTATCAGATGGATCCATGCTTAGAGCACTAGAAAGCAGTAAAGTATATCATTAAGTACTTAAGAAGGACCAAGGATCTTTTATTGGCATATGGAGGTAGTATCCTCGGGGTTGAGGGCAACATGAACTCGAGTTTCTAGTCCGATGTCAATGACAACAAGTTTAATTTAGGGTATGTGTTCACCCTAAATGGAGGAGCAGCATGCTGGAAGAGTTCTAAGCAAGATACTACTATTGACTCGACCATAGAGGCGGAGTACATTACTGTGATAGAGACAACAAAGGAGGGAGTTTGGATGAAGAAGTTCATCATAGATCTGAGAGTCATGTTAGGCAATAATGAGCCAATTCCCTTGTATTGCGACAACTATAGGGTGACAGCTCAAAGGAGGGAACCCATGTCTTATCAGAAGTGTTCTGAGGAGGTTCCAGCTTATTAAAGAGATTGTGGCCCAAGGAGATATAGTAGTAAAAAGTGTTTCATCCAAAGATAACATCGTAGATCCATTGACAAAGCTGTTGTCTCAGATTGTCTTTCAGCATCACAAGGGTCTGATGGGGATCAGACACGTAAGTTGGCTTTAGATCAAGTGGAAGATTGTTAGTCATATATACCCTGCAAGCCAATCAAGTGAGTGATGACACATGTGACATGATACATATTCTTTTTGCATATTATTATTATGATATTTTCTCATTTTATAATACTTATTGCATATATATATATATATATATATATATATATATATATATATATATATATATTATGATATCCGTGGATCTATGCAATGAGAATTGGATCGTGATGAAATCACAATAATGGGACTGATTTACTTTTAAAAATAAATTTTAAATAATCTCGATCATAGGTTACTAGAGAGGGACATTAAAATAACCAGACAGACGGGTGTACTGTATACCCATCTATATGATGGAGATGACTGGTCTCATAGTTGCTCGTATGGGGACACTAGGGATATAATGTAGGTGCTCATTAGAGAATGAGTTTATTGATTGATTTACTTACAAAATGCTAAATGATTGATGATACCACATTGTCAAACAATAATTTTATCATCCGAACAGTATATCTAGTCCTTAGACTTGAGATACCAAGGATGTCCTGTATGAGTACTCGACTTTTTAATATCAGACTTATATGTATAAAAGTTTCAGATCTAACACAATCAGTTATCGAGAGTGGTAGCAAACCTTACAAGGGCTATTGAGTATCGATAGAGGATCATCTGCTCTCGGTGTCATAAGAGGAATCTCTCATTTGTTCCTGCTTAGACAAATCCTTGGCAACGGTCATTCGGATTGAGAAAGAAAGAGTTCTTCGTGATAATTCAATTAGAGCGGGACTCGAGTAGAAACCATATGAGCCTGACAGCACCATGCCCGATATATGATATTTGGGGTATTAGATGGATCAGAGACTATAGATATTTGGTAACTAAGGATAG
>NC_088334.1:17715000-17735000 GCF_036884655.1 Musa acuminata AAA Group | reverse complement strand
TACGTGCTTTATTTCCTCATTACCTTTGCTGCACAACTTTACGAATACGCTTTCAAGTTAAGCACTTCCGAGGTAGATTTTTATCGTACGAAAGATTTGTCAAAACCGACATTTTAATCCGCTGCACTAATTCACCCCCCCCCCCTCTTAGTGCCGCTCCGATCCTAACATGTATATGTATATATATGTATACATATATGTATATGTATGTATGTATATATTTATGTATATATATATATGTATATATATATACATATATATACATATATATATATATATACATACATATATATATATATGTATATATATGTATATATATATATATACACATTCATATATATATATATATACATACACATACATATATATATATATATATATATATATGTATATATATATGTATATGTATATGTATATGTATATATGTATATGTATATATATACATATACATATATACATATACATATACATATACATATATATGTATATATACATACATATATATATACATATATATATATATTTATATATATATACATATGCATATATACATATATATATATATATATATATATATATATATGTATATGTATGTATGTATATATGTATATATATGTTTGTATATATATATATATATACATATATATACATACATACATATATATATATATATATATATATATATATATATTTATATATATACATATATATATATATATAGTTGTATATATATGTATATGTATATGTATGTATATATTTATGTATGTATATATATATGTATATATATATACATATATATACATATATATATACATACATATATATATACATACATATATATATATATGTATATATAATGTATATATATATATATGTATATATATGTATATATATGTATGTATATTTATGTATATATATGTATATATATGTTTATATATGTATATATATGTTTATATATGTTTGTATATATATGTACATATATGTGTGTGTATATATATATATATATATATATATATATATATATATATATATATATATATATATATATATATATATATATATATGTATATATATAAGTAAAAAAAAAGGTAACATCGCTTTGGTTTTCTATCTACGTTGGGAGAAGAAACATTGCATCATTTCCTTCTCCTCGTATAAAAAAGGACGATGAGATGATGTCATCGCCTTGTTGCCTCATTTCTTCTACCTGCATGGAAGAAGAAACATTGCCTCAACAACACTTGGTTTCTTCTCCTCGCGATGTCGTTAAGGCCTCGTCGCCTCATACGAGGAGGGAGAGCAATGTTGGATCTCCAGGTTTTTCCTTTTCTTATCCCTCTTCTTTATTCTCCCTCAACTAATACCACCCAGTAAGCGGTCCGCGTATCGATCTATTGGCAGACTGGTACATACTATCCGATAAGTGTGATATTATTCGAAATTAAAATCTTTAGGTATGATCATTCTCTACAGATAAACTCACTAGGAGTAAATCATTATTTGAATACTTGTCTTTAGTAATTGCTAAAGGTAGATGATGAAGACTAATGGTTCTAGTTTTATGGTATGATAGTTTAGCACCTAAACAATTCCTTGAAAATTTATATAGTTGTCACAGGTTTTTTTTCCCCTTTTTGGAGAGTACCTTGTTCATATATTTTTGTCATAGGGGAATGCTCATGGAACAAACTTGGTAAACATTTTTCCTTGTTATGTAAACTAATTTCATAAATTTCTTCATGGTTGGTTGCTTGTTATTTATAGCATCGTGTTGTAATCAGATATGCTTATATGGCTTTATGACAATGGTAAATTTAGTGTTACATCTGCATGGAATCAAATCAAACAAAAGGCATAATAAGCAAATCCTAAGCAGTTAGATATAGGATAGACTTGACTTACAAAGACATTCCTTACGTACATGATAAGCCCTTCTTTCTAAACTACCTACAATGAACAATACGAAGAAAAGAGATATTTATTTTATCAACTGATGCACTCTTTGTATGCAACAAGAAGAAAGTGTTGACTATCTCTATTTTGCTTGTGACTACACTAATTGGATATGAAAGGAGATTTTGAAGAGATTTGAACTCAATAGGTTACAAAAGAAAAATTTGTATCAAGAATTAGGAAAGCTCATGCAAAGCTTCTCAAGAAAAGGGTTTTTTGCACAACTGGAAATGTTACTGTCCGATGTACTATTTAATGAATTTGGAAGGAGTGGTGTAGCAGAATCTTTGAGTGTCAAAACACAAACAATGCTCAACTTCTGATCGAGATTGTTAAAGACTTAAGATCATGTATGGAGCAAGATATGAAAACGAAGCACTTGACAAGAAGCGAGAAAAGGATCTTCATCAGATTCAATTTTCCCATTAGTTAATGATCTCAGGAATGATGTTGAAGAACTATATAGGTAGTCCCTATATTATATATTTCAATAATGTGATGTATTTATAGGTAGTCCCAACATGGCTGAACATTGATTTTATTATTTATTGACTATAGCAAAGAGTCATAGTCTAAAGCATGTATAGTTTTGATTACCTTTTCATTTGACTACTCTTAGAGAAGAGTTTGGTGGAGCGAGACCATTCTCAGTGAGGTACACTCTCCTAAACTATTTTAAGATATTTTTGGCTTTAGCCTACAGCTTAGGTAGACAAAACTATTTTGTACAAACTTCATATTTAATCCAATTACTTTTATTTTTTAAAAAAATATTGAGTTATAATATACAATTTTTTTGGTAGAAAAGAACAAAATTATTTATTATCTTGCCATAAATTATCTTTGATCCTAATGTATATAATTTTGCAATAAAATTTCTTATTTATTATTTAAAACAAAATTATTTATTTTTAATATAAATATAAATTTTTATTAAACCTATCAATCCAATAAACTAACCCAATACTCTGATTAATGGTCCATTTACTCGAGATTTAATTGAATTGATGATCTACCTAGTTTTGATTAGAAGTGAAATAAGCATAATGTGTCCTTTACAAGACTTAACTTTTTCTTTCGATTTTTGTGGGAACATTAGTGTAGTATTGTACATTAGTATATTATTATACAAGTGACGGTCTTAAGGTAAGTCCATCATCACTTGGTATGTTGTTTGATGTAATAGTAATTTATAGGCTTTTTTTTGAAAAAAAATCTCATTCTTGCATAATTCTACCTCAATTTCCTTGTCAACGCTTGAAATAAAAAGAGAAAAAGAAATAAGTAGATGCCGTCACAAAATCTAAGGCCTCATTAAGATTATAACAATATTGTCATATATGGCTTTTGCTCTCAGCATCATGCTTAAATTTCCACGTAGCACACAGCCAATGCCCCTAAGCAAGACTACATGCATGGATTCGGAAAAGCACGGAGAGAGAGAACGTGGTCTCTCGTCATCATCAAGATCTCCTTTTGAGAGTGCACTCTTCCAATTAGTGTTTCCAAAGATGCGTTTACAGTCACCACCAAGAACAGTGGAGAGGCTTCAGATCTTGGATAATGCAATGTCCATGACATCCAAGAAGAAGTCTGCAAAAAGGAAGACATTAGACATGCACCACTCAAGTGAGAGCAAAGGAACAGAAAGAAGAGCCAATGCATATACACACATACCTGCGTCTTCCTTGGAGAAGCAGAGAGGAGGTGTTATTCTGAAGACATTGCCATAGAAACCACCCTTTCCGACCAACACACCCATGTCTGTTCGAAGAAGCACATTATTGAGCAGTAAAGAGGGAAAGAGTCATTTTGAACTGCCATGAGAGCAGTGAGTGAAGAAACTACATCAGGTTAGCTTGAAGACAGTACTGGAGAGAGTTCACCTTTCATCGTCTCCATAGCATGCAAGATCTCAGTTTTGGCTGGAGTCTTCTGTTGACGGTCGGTGACCAACTCAACTCCGAGCATCAAACCTCTTCCTCTTACATCGCCAATGACTGCAACATTCGAAACATCAAGTGATTAATTTAAGAAGAACTAAGATGAAGCATTTGATGATAGCATGACCGGCAGCTGTGCAGGTGTGTGTTTCACTTGAAGTGCATAAAGATGATGACTATGAGATGTAAACTTAAACTCACTATCATGTTTGTCCTGAAGTGCCTTGAGTTGATCTTTCAAGTAAGAACCCACAACCAATGCATTTTCTTGAAGGTTTTCCTTTTCAATCACTTTGAGAACAGCATGACCGGCAGCTGTGCAGACGGGATTACCACCAAAGGTGTTGAAGTAGCATCGTTGAGTCAAGACTCGAGCAATTTCTGGAGTCGTAACCACAGCACCTATTGGTATGCCGTTCCCAGCGCCCTAAAGAGAATGCAATAGATGTCAGTTGAACTCAAGTGAGGTAAGGGGTTAACTAAGAACAATGCACAAGGCTATATAGAGAGTCTTACAGTTTCAGACATGTTCTGAAATCAAACCGATCAATATGCAAAAGCTACTATAATGCCAAGTCTGAAGTACTCAAATATGGCAAAAGTCTCGTAAGAATCTTTCTAGCAAGTCGGTGCCACTTGAGCATGTCAAACCGCAATCCAAATGGAAAGCAGGTGCAGGATCCCAGAGAGATATTTATGTGTGAGGAGAGATTAAAAAAAAAAGAGAGATTATTTTGACCCACAACTTAATAAGATTAACTGTTTGGATTGAATTGATGATAAATTGATGCATGTTAATTATAATCACTCTGACTCATGGATTCATTATCAATTTCAACACATACCATAAAGCTAACTGATTAGGTGAAAAGATTGTAAGAGCTAACCTTGGCACTGGTCACTATGTCTGGTACAACTCCATGAGCTTCAAATCCCCAAAAATGGCTTCCTGTTCGAGCAAATCCTGCCTGGACCTCATCAGCTATGAAGAGCCCCCCAGCTTTCTTTATGGTTCTGTAAACAGCAGGCAAATAACCCGGTGCCAGTTCCATTACTCCACCTACTCCCTGCCACAGAAGAACCAGCCAGGGATTTCAGTTAACGGATGTGTGACCAGAGATGAATCAAACATACGCATCAAAATAAGAAGGCATCATAGAATGAGTCGTGGAAGAATCCATATGAAACTGCATACTTGTATGGCTTCCGAGATAAAGCCAGCAACTCTCCCAGAAGTTCCAAAGTCTATGATTTCTTCCACATCTTTGGCGTACTTCTCTCCATCTGAACCAAATATCCCTCTGTATTGGTCTGGATTCAGTGCATGGTGCATCCCAGTCTGGAAAAATAACTTGAGACTCATGATGATATTTTTATCATTAGCATGATGATAAGATTCCTAAGCAAAATACCGAGCAGTCCTTTCAATCACATCATTCATATATATAACAGATGATGCTTTGTTGTGAAAAGGCTAGTTTTCCAGAATACATGAAGAAGCATAATTGTTTGCATTTATTTTCGTTCCTCACATTATACTCTAGATGATGATGATGATGATGATAGTGGTGATAATTCAGGCCCTAACATTATATTTACCTGAATAACATTGAATTTCCAGTTACTTTGAGCAGTCGCACCCATTGACCCAGCAGCATTCCCATGGTATGCATTTCTGACTGATATGATATCATGACAACCAGTATAAACTCGAGCAATCATCATGGCAAGTTCATTTGCTTCAGTCCCGGAATTAGTGAAGAAGACGACCTGCAGAGGAGAGTATGGTGTAAGGGTTCAATTTAAGTTGGTGTATGCGCAATATAAACAACCAAGGAGGAGAAGAGAAGACGGGTTGTACGTACCTTGAGATCTCCAGGAAACTTGGAAGCCAATGCCTCTGCGAAATCTGCGACGGCGTGGTTTAGATATAGAACAGTAGGATGCTGAAGCCGTTTCGTCTGGTTAATTATGGCTTCCACAATATCAGGGTGGCAATGGCCACAGGACACGGTAGCGATACCACCAAACGCATCGAGGTACCGGCGACCATCCTCGTCGAACAAGTACTGCATCTTTCCGTCCACAATGTTCAACTGCAAAGATAGAAACTTTGCCTTAATTGCAGTACAATTTTCTATGATTTCTTGCCCAATCTCAGAGAAAAATGCATCAATTGAAGTTACAATGACATTCTAAATCAAGTATAGAAGAAATAATATTCGAAATTGTTCCTCGAGATCAGAAGTTCCGGCAATTGGGGATTAGGCGAAACGAAATTCTAAAAGAACTCGATTTTTACTCGATTAATTCGTCAGAAAGAACCCAAAAAAAAGCCCTTTGATTTTGACCATGTTTTAAATCTTTGGGTGTGAAGGAGAGGAAGGAGGGCAAACGCACGGGATTCTTGTAAAGGTAGGAAATGGAAGGGCTGAGGAACTCCGACCGCTTCCGGACGATCTCCGCCGCCCGCGGCCCGAGGTACGGAGGCGGGGTGTAGTCGAAGGGCGGCATAATGGGAAGCACGGCCGCGTCAATCCGGTCGGCCGCCACTGCTGCCGACTGAGAGAGCCTCCGCGAAGGGGGCACAGAAGAATAGAGCCTTCGGAGGAGGAGAACCCTGTGCATTGCCTCCCGACAGCGAGGAAAGGAGGCGCCTTCGGCGACACCGTCGTCGGACTCTGCCCTTCTCGGTGTCGTTCTTCAAAACACGCCTCCCTGCACGATGGTTAAGCTAGGAAAGGAGGCGCCTTTGGCGACACCGACGTCGGACTCAGCCCTTCTCGGTGTCGGCCTTCAAAACACGCCTCCCTTCATGATGGTTACGGTTCCTCCCGGGGGTGGGGGGGGGGGGGTGAGCGTTTAAATAGAGGGGAATGCCACGTTGTCTGACCATTTTACCCTTTCCAATAATAGTTTAGACCTTTTAGCATATGATTGACTGTTTTCAACATGGCATTATTAGAGCTTGTCCAAAAAGTGTTTTTATTATTTTTTTGTCCTTTTAAAATTTGGAATAATTATATGTCATTACAAATTTTAATCGAAATTACAACTATGTGTCATAATCCAAAAAATTCAGGTTCATTGCTGTTGCTTGTGACCTACCAATAACTTATTGTTTGAAATAAAAGTATCCTTGATTTTTTTGTTAAAAAAAGCATTTTAGAGGATAATAAAGTCAATCATAATTTCAATATATTTGCATTAGTAATTAGAAAATTCCATATTGAAGTATTCGAATTATCTAAATATTGTGATTTAATTATATTGAATATACGTGAAAATCATAGACTTCAAATGAATCTGTGCAATTTTTCGAATAAAAAGATTATCTTGCCATTTTCGAAACATATAATCTACGACTTATTTTAAGACATTAGAAGGAAATATCATAATAATATCATTATTGAAGCACATAATCTACCACTTATTTTAATCTACCACATGATCTACAACTTGATTTTTTATGGTCTACAACTTGATTTTTTATAGATTTTAGGAAATTTTCAATCTGTGGACCACATGTATAAGTAAGGATTGAAAACTTACTATCATAAATACAACAACAACAACAACAACAACAACAATAATAATCAGCTCAATAATCAAATTAATAGACATGCAAGAATTTTTATATTACATATTATACCTACCAATACATGTAAAGCTTTATAACTTGTTATGCTATTTTGTCTATTATGCTTCGACCTTGTGTACGGTGTTATTTTGCCAAATACAACGCAAATTAAGGTCATTGCTCACCATTGCAATTCTACAACAATCTTTATCATTGTTAAAATAAGTCAAACAATTTCAATATTAGTCTGATATCATATTATTAATATAATTCAAAACATAGAATTATTTAATTTGTTGGCCAATAATATACAACACTCAGTAATTCAACTACAGTCAAATATTCTTTACCGCTCAAAAATCTTACACAACGATCTCTCTCTCTCTCTCCCTGGCTCTCTCTCTCTCTCTCTCTCTCTTTCGCCCTCTCTGGTATAGCAAAGAAACAGACTTCAATTGTACGAACAAAGAAAATATGTATATGTAAATAAATAAATAAATATATATATATATGTGTATATATATGTATATATATGTATATATATGTATATATATATATATATACACACACACATAAATATATATACATATATATATACATACATATATATAAACATACATATATATATACATAACTATATATATATATATATATATATATATATATATATATATATATATACTTATATATATACATATACATATATATATATATATATATATATATATATATATATATCTCTACATATACAAATACATATATATATATATATATATATATATATATATATATATCTACATATATATATATATATATATATATATATATATATCTACATATATATATATATATATATATATCTACTTATATATATATATATATACAAAAATACATAAATAAATAAATAAATATATATATATATATATATATATATATATATACATGTATATGTATATATACATATATATACAAACATATGTATGTATATATATACATATATATACATATATACATATATATATATATACATATATACATATATATATATATATACATATATATATATATATATATGTATATTTCTATACATATATAAATATATATACATATTTATGTATATACATATATACATATATGTGTTGAATCTCGGATTTTGATGATGAAGTCAATTGTCATTTGTTGTCTAATCTATGTGTTGAGATAAGTGTGCAGGATTATCTACGATGAAAGTTAGATAAGCAGCGGGAGTTGCGCCGGAGTCAAGTTCATGATCACATTGGAAGTTCGAGAGTTCGACGGAAGTTCGGACGGTCGTCGGAGGTTCTGCGAGAACAGATCCGAGAAGTCCAGAAGCTTGCCAAGCGAAGCTCGTCGGAACTTGCCAAGTGGATCGTCGTAAAGTCCAGGAGTTTGTCGGAAGTCCGTAGGAGCATCACCGAGGGTTCATCGGATGATCGACGGAAGTTCGCCGGAAACTCGCCGGAAGAAGCGATTGACGCACCGAAGCAAAGCTGCAGAAATTGTCTTAGATTTAATCATAGTTAGCACGTTGATTAAGTTGGAAAATGGGAGGTGATCCCTTTGGCTTAATCTTGGGGCAATTGGGCCCCTGAAAGACTGAAATTGGGCCGAATGGAACTAACCATTCGGACCCTGATTGCACCAGGATGTCACGAACAAACTTCGAAACAGGGTATTTGATGTAATGCTTATGTATGTCCGTGTTGTTTGGCATGTTCATGCCTTGTACAGCAGGTAGAGGGGCGGCCGAAGGCTTAATAGTCCCATGTTAGTTGGGTTGGTGGCCTCTTTAGGCTTGTAAATAAAGGTTGTGTCATGTGGACACGTTCGAGAGCTTTTCGGTCTGTAATGGACCATTTTACCCTTTGTTGTGCCACTGTTTAGAGCTTGTAAAGTCTGTTTGTAATTTGCATTGTCTATGAAGTGTTTTTCGGACATGTTTGCTTGTGGATCCCGATTGAGGCGTTCTTTTTAACCCGTTCTCTCTTTGGTTGGTCCTAAGGGACAATGGGAGGCTTCGGGGAGGCTGACCTTTGCGGACGGACGCGCGAGGGTGCCGCACGACTTAGGCAAATCCAGCTAAGGCCGATGGTATCAGAGCAGGACAAGCACTCATAGAAACACTTGACATGTAAACGTGGGGGACCTAGCGGGGCTGCGTTGAGGGCAGTCAGCAATGCGCGACCGTTTGAGGGAAAACGGGCATGGAGATGTAGGGAAAAGAGTCGCTTAGAGGAGCGGGCATCTGAGATTGGCATTCAGAGGAATGGCCAACCCTTCGCGCAAGAGGCACCACGAGAACAGGCAAGCTTGGAAGAATCTAGAGCGCACAAAGGTTGGGATGGTTGAGTTTGAGCTACGGCTCAACGTTGACAACTTTACTTGATGGTGCTCAAGGCAAGCGAGGCGCTTGGCAAAGGACGAGACCATGCAAAGTGGAATGAGTTGCTCAGCGACCGAAAGAGTTGTGCAAAGCTCACAGAGGTGAGGGGAATTGCTAACTCGAAGAATTCGGTACTCATGCATGGGCTTGTATGCGGACGATGGATTGTTCGTGGCCATCCCAAGGCGGTCGAGACTCGGTGCCATGGAGCATTGAAACTTTCTCTTCGGCATGCGAAGGATACGTCCAGAGGAGGCTGAAGTGTGCAACGAGTTCAGCATGTTGCTAGGCCTTGAGGGGTGCAGCGGTGGCTGTATTGATGTGGAGGCGCAATCTAGCAAGTGCGTTTGCAAGAGGCAGAACAATGCACAGTTTGTTCAGCAGATCGGAGTAGTCCAAGGGGATGGTGGTCTCCGAAACGAAGAGAGATATTGCTCCAACGGGACAGTTATCCAGTAGGGATAAGTCTCGGCTCTCCAGAGGGAGAATCATGTGAGACGGACTTCACATGTTGAGGAGGAGTACCTCACAAACAACAACTCCACGAAGCTCAATGGACCGAGCAAGCAGCGAGGAGTTGTCGCATGATCTCGCTCGAGAGAATGCATTGGTGGATGCATTGCGAGATCAAGTGGGGGAGCGACCCAAAGCAACTTAAATGAAGGCACACTTGGAGTCGATGTGGAGATCGGACTCAAGGGAGGGCTGACCCGTGGAATGGTGGGTGAGAGGGCCACCATCGACTCAATACAAAAACAAGGAGCGGAGCAACTTGGGTGTAACTTGGCGAAGTACCCAAGCCGCATGAAGGGAGCCAGCATAGAAGTTGGAACGTGGAGCAGAGGCACAGTGCTTTCCTTAGACAGAGGTCAAGGACATGAACTCTTGCAGAGGCAAGAGTAGGATCATGTTGTTCCATGGGTCCTTCATTCTGACGGAGCGGACTCATCTTGCATGGTGCTGAGGAAGAAGGGAGCTTCTGGGCATATGCACCTTATCTCAGAGAAGCATTTGATGGAGGAACTAAGGCGACTCAATTTGTGGAGGCGAAGTTGGGTTCAGAAGGCCTTAGCACGGGGCAAGAGGACACAGAGGCGGGTACTCTTGAAGAATATGCCACAGTGTTGCCATTCAAAGTTGCCATGAAGGAAGCGGTGCGCAGCGGAGATTGTGCTAGTAGGGGCAGAGGCCCAGGATCCAGACAATGGTGCACAAATTACAGTGAAGTCGGTGGACTTCGGGAGCTACTAGGTGACGGACTGTCCTAGAGCGGTGCTTCATCTAGGTGTGACCCAAGAGTGGGTGGATGAAGGTCGATTGCAAAAGGAACGAACAAAATCGAAGGTGGAGGAGACCCTGCGATGTATTGGCAAAGGCCACACATGGAGGGTTCACAATTCGAGTTTATTCCACAAGGATTAGAATGCAATGGAGATGTCACCAGGAGGCGACATGGTGCAGCGGATCATGGTGGAACGGTTCGTGGCAATGCGATACACACAACAGAGTCCCGGGAGGGACTAGATCATATGGAGGTATGATCGGGAGCTACTGGGAGCTCCGCTTTGGTGAACAACACGACGGCAAGAAGGGCTATGGATTCAAGGAGTGAAGGCCATGGTACCGCAGAGGCGGGTCTTCCGGGCGTGCATCGAATTTTGCATCGGATGAAAACCTTGGTCATCAGCATATGGGGGCTGTGTTCCACTAAGGGAAAAGTTTGAATGCAAGTACCAGTGAGTCCCGGGAGGGACTGGATCATATGGAGGTATGATCGGGAGTTACTGGAAGCTCCACTTCGGTGAACAACACGACGGCAAGAAGGGCTATGGATTCAAGGAGTAAAGTCCATGGTACCGCAGAGGCGGGTCTTCCGGGCGTGCATCGAATTTTGCATCGGATGAAAACCTTGGTCATCAGCATATGGGGGCTGTGTTCCACTAAGGGAAAAGTTCGAATGCAAGTACCAGTGAGTTCCATGGGGGGGACTTGATCATGCAGAGGTATGATCGAAGTAGCTGGAGAGTTGGACTGCTCCAGAGCTCATATTCGCTTAAGGGAGCCCGACAAGTCAGAGGACAAGGTCGAGTAAGCGAACGTTGCTACCAAGGAAGCTAAGGAGAACAGAATCGGTGCAGACCCTTTAATGCGATGGCAGAGGCCATGCATGGGAGTTGCAGTCTGTCTTTCCATCGACCAAACGGACTACTTGGAGAACACAGAGGTGTTGAAGCAGGAGGTCGAAAGGGGCGAGGAAGCGACGACGAGTCCAGCGGGACTTAGCTACCCAAAATCAAGCATCAGTCAGAATGGAGGTGGACTCAGAGGAGTGCCACGGAGACATATCTACTGATCGTGATGAAAAGGGATACAGATGCGAGGAGACAGATAGTAGGACCATGGGCAGGGCAGCGCCATGGTACCGCAGAGGCGGGACTTCCGTGCAAGTCATTGATCCCTTGCTCTCATGGAGGGAGAGCACTTGGTCGTGAAAGGGGCCGAGGAGGTGGAGCATGCAGAGGCAATCTCCAAGTACCGAGACAAGGCTGAAGGGCAGAGGCCAAGAAACTTCGTAAGACCGGTGTCAACAAGTTTCTCATCAAGATAGCCGTAAGTGAAGGACTTCGGGTCATGCAAGAGTGCACGACCAAGGAACGAAGCAAGCAGTACGTGGTGCTGTACCTTTGCTACTCAGTGGAGTAGGCGGCAGGGTTGATGGAGAAGACGGTACAATCCCAGAGGCGACCTCATCTATCAGAGAATTACTCCAAGTTGGGGTGAAAACTTCCTGCATTCCAGAAGTTCAATGGCATTGAGAAGGTGAATCACAGTAACTAACTCAATGCAAGGAGTGCAAACACTTCATGTGCTTCAGAAGTGTGAGCAAAGAGCAGGCGAAGGCTAGTAACCAGCTCGATGCATGAAGTACAACCTCGAGGAGGCGGGCGAAGTCAAGTAACATTTGCCTTCTCAACTCTTAAGAGAATGGGCGAAACCGAGTACCCCAATTCTCTTATCTATCCAGCAGAGGAGCTCTACACAAGTTCAAAGACCCTTCGAAGAGAATGGAAGACAACAGTTGTCAAATCCTCACCAATGGTGATCAGTGCTACTGAGAGTAGATTGTCCGCTTCATTTCCCAACGAAATACCAATCGAAAGCGGAAGTGATGCGAACCTACTTGGATGTGACAACTACCTAAAAGAAGAGTCCATGAGCAGATGTTGTGGAGGAAGGACCCAAAACTTCAGAAGTTTGCGAGACGATGCTCGTTAAAGCTCCAACAAGCATCCACCCAGTTCGAGCAGCATGTGGAATTTATGAGAGACTGGCGCAGTAAGGATGGTCTTTTCCTTCATCTGGGAGATCCGCAGGAATCAATGAGGATCAACACAACTCAGCCAACCCCACACCAGAGTCAGAGTCATTGGCGAGTTGAAGCAGCATGGCGGATCAAAGGTTCGACTACTCAGAAACAACAGCGGAGAGCAGCTGGGAGCCAGGAGGCGCATTGCAGCTGGAGCAGAAGATTGAAGACTCAGCAAAGGCGAAGAGTTGCAGTGTTCACAAAGGCTTCGACGAGGACGTCGAAGGGATAAGTGGGGGAGAATGTCATGGACAAACTTCGAAACAGGGTGTTTGATGTAATGCTTATGTATGTCCGTGTCGTTAGGCATGTTCATGCCTTGTACAGCAGGTAGAGGGGCGGCCGAAGGCTTAATAGTCCCATGTTAGTTGGGTTGGTGGCCTCTTTAGGCTTGTAAATAAAGGTTGTGTCATGTGGACACGTTCGAGAGCTTTTCGGTCTGTAATGGACCATTTTACCCTTTGTTGTGCCACTGTTCAGAGCTTGTAAAGTCTGTTTGTAATTTGCATTGTCTATGAAGTGTTTTTCGGACATGTCTGCTTGTGGATCCCGATTGAGGCGTTCTTTTTAACCCGTTCTCTCTTTGGTTGGTCCTAAGGGACAATGGGAGGCTTCGGGGAGGCTGACCTTTGCGGACGGACGTGCGAGGGTGCCGCACGACTTAGGCAAATCCAGCTAAGGCCGTGTCAAGGAGGTGCAACCGCCTAGGCCAGGAGGTGGCACCGCCTGGGCTAAGCCTCCCAGCGAGACTGGGCTGTGCAACCTCCCCAGCCGGGAGGTGGCACCGCCTGAGCTCAGTCTTCGAGCAAGACTGGGCGGTGCAACCTCCCTGACAGAGAGGTGGCACCGCCTGAGCTCGGTCTTCGAGCTCTGCCAGGCGGTGCAACCTCTCCAGTCAAGAGGTGCAACCGCCTGATCCCGGAATTCTGGGATTTGATCATTTTGAGCTCGAAATTTGAATTGGGTTGGGGCCTATAAATACCCCACCCATTCAGCACTGAAAAGATACAGACCTACACCGAAATCTTGATCTTTTCTGTGATTCTAAGAGCTCAAAAGTGTTGTAAAGCCTTTAAGTCTCCTCCTTCTGTTCTTCAAGTTCTTGAGTTGTAAAGTGAGGAGAGAAAGGTCTGTAAAGGTTGTCTCCTGAGCCTGTCAAAAGGAGAGAAATTGTAAAAGGGCAGTTGGCCTTCACTATTGAAGGAAGGCCTCTAGTTGACGTCAGTAACCTCATCGGTGGAGGAAGCCAAAAGTGGAGTAGGTCAAGACTGACCGAACCACTCTAAATCTCTGGTTTGCATTTATTTTGAGCACTTTATCATTACTGCAAACCTCCTACATAGCTACTGCTCTCTGCGCTTTTACGAACAAGTTCTGTGCAGTTTACGTTCACGTCTTAATTCCATTTACAAACTGCAAACTGCTCTCTGCGCTTTTACGAACGAATTCTGTGCAGTTTACGTTTACGTCTTGATTCCATCTACAAACTGCAAACTGTCTCTCTGCGCTTTTACGAATGAGTTCTGTGCAGTTTACGTTTACGTCTTGATTTCACTTACAACTGCAAACTGTCTTCTGGGCTTTTTTACGAACAAGGTTCTGTGCAGTTTACGTTTACGTCTTGATTTCACTTACAACTGCAAACTGTCTTCTGCGCTTTTTTGTACGAACAAGGTTCTGTGCAGTTTACGTTTACGTCTTTTGATTTCATTTACAACTGCAAACTGTCTTCTGCGCTTTTACGAACAAGGTTCTGTGCAGTTTACGTTTACGTCTTGATTTCATTTAGAACTGCAAACTGTCATCTGCGTTTAGATGCAAACTGCGTTTAGACGCAAACTGCGTTTAGACGTAAACTGCGCTTAGACGCAAACTGCATTTAGACGCAAACTGCGTTTAGACGTAAACTGCGCTTAGACGTAAATTGCGCTTAGACGCAAACTGTGTTTAGACGCAAACTGCGCTTAGACGCAAACTATGTTTAGACGCAAACTGTGTTTAGATGCAAACTGCGCTTAGACGCAAACTGCACTTAGATACAAACTGTGAATCAGCTTTTGCATCATAATAGTTTCTATCGAACGAACGCAGCTTTCGGTTTTAATCGCTGTAAAATTTCCGCTGCACTAATTCACCCCCCCCTCTTAGTGCTCTCGATCCTAACAATTGGTATCAGAGCGGGGTATTTCTCATTTCGGATTTACACCCGAGAGAAATGGCTCTTCAAGAGGGCTTATCGGTTGTTCGTCCACCATTCTTTAATGGATTGGACTACACTTATTGGAAAACTCGAATGAGAGTTTTCTTGATTTCTCTGAATCTGGATTTATGGAATATTGTTGAAAACGGTTTTCAACTTCCCTCCAAACTAATGAACGAATGGTCGGATTTGGAGAAGAAGTATTTTTCTTTAAACGCAAAGGCTATGAATGCCTTATTTTGCACTTTGGACAAAAATGAGTTCAATCGGGTTTCTTTGTGCGAAACGGCTTTTGATATTTGGCGCACTCTTGAAATCACGCACGAGGGAACTAGTAGAGTCAAAGACTTGAAAGTTAATATTTTACTACATGATTTCGAGCTTTTTCATATGAAACCAAGCGAAACCGTTGTTGACATGTACACCCGTTTTATAGATGTCATCAATGGTTTAAAATCACTTGGTAAAAGCTTTTCGGATTTTGAACTCGTTAACAAAGTTTTGCGCTCACTTTCTAAAACTTGGGATTCAAAAGTAACTGCTATTCAAGAAGCTAAAAACCTGAACAACTTACCACTTGAAGAACTAATTGGTTCATTGATGACATATGAAATGGTGCACAATGCACATGATGAACATGTTGAACACAATCACCTTCCAAAGAACAGGAAGGATTTGGAACTCTGGACAAATGAATGCCACTTGAGCGATGACTCAAGTGATGAGGACAATGATGAACAAAACAACCTTCCAAAGAACAGGAAGGATTTGGGACATAGAACATTTGAAGACCACTCGAGCATAAGCTCAAGTGATGGTGAACTTAAACTACAAATGAAACGAAAATTAAAAAGCAAAAAGAATGGAACTACTTGCTTTAAACGCAAGAAGAAGAACAAAAATTGGGATGAATCGAGCTCCTTCGAAGACGAAGAAAAAATCAATAAAAGCGAGGCGGCAAACTACGCCTTAACAGCCTACAACGTTGAGGTAATGCCTTTGGTTTATTTTGAAATTACTTGATGCTTTCATGATGTAGTTTTCTTTTTTAGTTTAGAATTAATTTTCTTGAAAATTACATGTTAAAAAAAAAAAATTACAAAATTATGATCATGCTAGTAATTTTGAAAATGATAATATTGCATATTTTATGATAAACAAACAAAATTATTTTGATTGAAAATATGAAATCATGGTTAAGAAGTAATAATGTGTATCATGTTTGATTAACATTGTTGAATGAAATCACGTTTGATTTAAAGTAAATCACGTTTGATCTTCATGATTTAAATTCAAAATCTATAGCAAAAATCATGTTTGAATATATGAAAGTGTTAATTTCATTTTCGGATTCACTTAACAAGTGGTATCCTAACAATTGGATTTACTCATACACTTATGAAAAATAATTTTCTAAAATAGATTTGATGAAATGATCCCTGCTTATAAATTCCATCTTGAAATATGAATGATAGTATTTTTGCTTGCAAAGATTTGTTTCACATACATATCTCCTATGATTCATGTGCAGAAAAAGAATTTATAAATCATAATACAATGAGATTTCTTATGCAAAAATAAAGTGCTTTTGTGATTCATTGCTAAAGAGAATAATTATTAAAATCATGATCTTGATAATTATAACATGAAGCTCGTTATAAATCAAGATCGTTCATTATGCTTATCAAAAAGGAGTTCTTCAAATGAAATGCAACTTGTCTTTTGATTTCTTAGAATTCAATAAAGTGTCATATTAATATCTTAAAACTTGGAATATTTTAAAATGTGATCTTGATAATAATGTTTCAAGTTGCTCTTTGTACTATATCTTTTCAAATGAATCATGAGCCTTGATATCATATATTTCATAATATAGAAATAACAAGATTTCTTTGCCTTTTGTCTTGAACTTTCATGCTTATCTTAATTTGGCATATAAAGACTAAGGCATGATTAGATGAAAAAGAATCTCTTAAAAAATGCTTTTCCCATCTGATCGAGATTAATGATTTCATGATATTTTGTGAATCTCGAAATTAATTTTAATGACTTGATTATGAATTTCAAGTTAATGATTTGATTTGAATAAGTTTTATCTAAATCATAATCTTGATCTTGCAAAATTGAAGTCACAAATAATATCCTGTGGTATTCATGAATTGATACTCACAATATGAAAGCATTGATATTCATGACTTGAATTGGATTGAAACATTGTATGCTTAAATTAATCATTCTCCTATGTTTCAAAAATTCCTTAAATGCCTTATGTGATGATTGAAAACTAACTTGCTTTATGATGAATCACGAATCATAACTTGATCTATGATGCCTTGAAATGATTGAAATATTTAACACTTTTATGCTCTACCCCCTACTTTCTTCTTGTTTTCAATGATAAAATGGGGAGAAGTTTTGATCATGCATGGTAGGATATAATTTGACAAAATTGATACCATCATGATATGAAACATTTATGATGTGCAATTATGCATGCAATACTTGTGCTTTCTAATTATGATGTGATGTGTTGCATATGATGTAAATCATGATTTAAAATGCTATGAGTGCTAAGTTACACACTTTGAGAAGAAATTACTATGTTGAAACATTAATGTAATTATGAATGTGATATGAAATTATGCATGTAATACTTCAACCTATGATAACGATGTATGCAATGATAAAATATTCATGATGAAAAATTGTCTTGACATTCATAACTTGATTATTCATCCTTTGTCATGATTTTGAAATCGTTGTAAAAGGAAAAAGAACTACAAAACTGTATTCTTTCTTTCTTTTTGACAATGACAAAGGGGGAGATAGCTAGCTTGCACAAGTCAAGAAGATGCAAAAACTTGATTGCTAACTTGCTTATTTCAAGAAGCAAAAATTGTCTTCTTGAAAATCACTATCTTGAATATCTCAAGAAGCAAGACTTGCAACTTGTACATTACAATAGGAAGCAATAATCATGAGCCTACACAAGAAAGTTATCTTGCATTTGCTTTCGAAGTTTTTGCTAGCCTGTATATTGCGAAACTTGTATATCGTAAAAATTGCTAGCTTGTAGTCTAAAGAGAAGCGAAAAGTTGCTATCTCAAAAGAAGCATATGTGCTATCTTGCCTATCTCAAGAGGCAAAAATGCTAACTTGCACATCTAGCAAAACTTGACAAATTTGCATATGTCAAGAAGCAAGAGTTGCTTTCTTGAACATCTCAAAACTGCTAGCTTGCTTGTTCTAAAAGTGCTATCTTGTATGCTGTAAAACTTGCATATCTAAAACTTGATAGCCTGAATATTCTAAGCATGATGTAACATTTGCTAAATTTTTTGGCTTCAAAACTGCATGATGATAAAACTTGATAATATGTTTTTCATGCAATAAGTTGAACTTATATTACAAACACTTGATTGTGGTACTTCTCCTTTTTGTTGATGACAAAGGGGGAGAAGTATGTTGATGACATGACATGTGATGCATAAGTTTATGCATATGTTCATGTTGACGTGTTGCAAGTATTCATGATGAATATTGCAATGACTTGAATTCAGTTTGAATTCAAGGTTCTATCAACTATGGCATATAGACAGGGGGAGTTAAGGATAACTCAATTATCAATTGATTGTCATCATCAAAAAGGGGGAGATTGTTGAATCTCGGATTTTGATGATGAAGTCAATTGTCATTTGTTGTCTAATCTATGTGTTGAGATAAGTGTGCAGGATTATCTACGATGAAAGTTAGACAAGCAGCAGGAGTTGCGCCGGAGTCAAGTTCATGATCACATTGGAAGTTCGAGAGTTCGACGGAAGTTCGGACGGTCGTCGGAGGTTCTGCGAGAACAGATCCGAGAAGTCCAGAAGCTTGCCAAGCGAAGCTCGTCGGAACTTGCCAAGTGGATCGTCACAAAGTCCAGGAGTTTGCCGAAAGTCCGCAGGAGCATCACCGAGGGTTCATCGGATGATCGACGGAAGTTCGCCGGAAACTCGCCGGAAGAAGCGATTGACGCACCGAAGCAAAGCTGCAGAAATTGTCTTAGATTTAATCGTAGTTAGCACGTTGATTAAGTTGGAAAATGGGAGGTGATCCCTTTGGCTTAATCTTGGGGCAATTGGGCCCCTGAAAGACTGAAATTGGGCCGAATGGAACTAACCATTCGGACCCTAATTGCACCAGGAGGTGCAACCGCCTAGGCCAGGAGGTGGCACCGCCTGGGCTAAGCCTCCTAGCGAGACTGGGCAGTGCAACCTCCCCAGCCGGGAGGTGGCACCGCCTGAGCTCAGTCTTCGAGCAAGACTGGGCGGTGCAACCTCCCTGACAGAGAGGTGGCACCGCCTGAGCTCAGTCTTCGAGCAAGACTGGGCGGTGCAACCTCCCTGACAGAGAGGTGGCACCGCCTGAGCTCGGTCTTCGAGCTCTGCCAGGCGGTGCAACCTCTCCAGTCAAGAGGTGCAACCGCCTGATCCCGGAATTCCGGGATTTGATCGTTTTGAGCTCGAAATTTGAATTGGGTTGGGGCCTATAAATACCCCACCCATTCAGCA